>NW_006777084.1:0-16239 GCF_000442215.2 Lipotes vexillifer | reverse complement strand
TTTCCCTTGCACAGCACTGGATAAACATTGCCAACTTCTGTCTGTTACAGCTTTCCTCTTCCATGTTCCAGGTTAACAATCCCTCTTTCTGTTCAGTCTTTCTCCGGGCAGGATGCAATGCAGTTTCTTTCTTTTTTGCCTAGTATCTGCAAACACATTTCAGACTTGTCTTTCTGTAATTACATTCAGATCAAATTCATTGGAGTTTTACTTGTTTCCAAACTCTTAAGACACTTTCAAAGACAGCTATTTAGTTAATTCTCATAATAGTCACATCTGTTGTTTGAATTTGCTAAAGTTCAAAGGGCAACTTGATTTTTCTTCTTTCTGTGTTCTTGAAAGTCACCTTATTGCCTTGTTCTCATACTACTTAAGGAAGTATTATTATACTGATGGCTATTATGAATACTGGTAGTAATGTAGATGTAGACAATTGCAGAATAGACTCAAGAATTTTTTCTGTTCAATCATTGTCTCCTCCAAAATTAAAGTCCTTAAAAAATTTTTTTCAAAAGTACACTTTCCAATCAGTTGGAATTTCTCTTAAAGTATTCATTTCTAAATTGATTTTGGATTTTCCCCAGCAGAATAAAAAATTGACTGTCAAGGCTAAGGTATTATACGTCACGGCAAAATGACTCATAACATGTGCATTTTTAATTTGTCTTGTACTTGTCATAGAATTTTCAGTCTGCAAAAAGTCTTAAGGAAAATTCCTCGTTTTCATCAATGGGGACTCTAAGCTCAGAGCATTTAACATCTTGTTCATGGCAAATCTGGCAATCCCCTTTGCCTACTCACAGCCAATCTCCTTTCTTTTCTCCAAAAATGCTGGCTGTTTCTTGGTTCTGGCCTTTATAACTGATTATTCAAGTCCCTCAAGAAGCTTTTGAAGTAGAATCTTTGCCTTCATTCTTGCTCCCCTGTAATTAATGAGGACATAGAGCAGGGAAGGCTTAACTTAAAAGGGGGGGGGGGGGCTGGGGGAGCCCAAAGAAGCTTCTTGAAGGTGACTCTTGAGTTTGAATTTAAATGATGGTCAGTGTAATCAGAAAAATTGGGAAAACTCTACCTGATCTTAAATCCTCCATATTTTCCCGTAGCACCTTAATTTATTTTTCACAACACTTAGTATCACATTATATTGTAATTGCCTATTTACTTACCTATATCTCAGGTGGATTATAAATTCAGCCAAAGTTGGCGCTGTCCTGTTCCTATTGTAGTTACGTTATCTTGTACATAGTAAGCACTCCATAAATATCCACTAATGCTTGAAGAAATAAATGAATGAACATTATAAATAAATATAACTCTAGACAATTACGGTCATAATCCAATTCCTCTTTCAGCAACCTTCTCTGTTACAGTGAAATTTCTCAGAATGACTAACTGTCCCAGTTCACTTGGGATTGACGTGATATCATCACTGAAATCTTCTCAGTGCCAGACAAACCAGGATGGTTGGTCATCCTATTTTTCACTTCTTCTCAGTGGTATGTTGGATCTGGCTTCTCCTGGATCATGAGAGCCAATTGTGCACATTTCTTCCCAAAATTATGTTCAGTGACATCACGCTGCAACTTGAAATCAGCCATGGAAGGAGAATTTACACCACGAAATTGGCAAACACTATAAATCTGATTTTTTTACTTATACTAGTTGTTAAACATCTTCCAGCACACTACAGCTTCTAACTCTTCTTAGATGCTTTCCAAAGTTCATCCACTGACTTCATGAAGTCCTCTGCCTGTGCAAGACTTACTGGAAGCACCTGTCTCGCTCCTGCTGTAGCTTCTCCTCACCCACAGAAGCTGAGGCACTTATTGCACTTTTGCAGGGCTCTACCTCTTGCTAGGAGCCTGATAAATGAATCACTCTGAAGGGTTACTTTTCTCTCTAGGTTGCATAATTTCACTTGAAGAAGGGTTTTGGAAATTGCTTCACCCAAAGAGCTCAGTACACAGCAGGATGGTTCTTTTTGTACAAACAGACCATTTCCCCTCTTTCATATACAATCTACTAGCGGTTCCCAAGAGTGCAGCCAGGCTTTGAGAGTCATCAGCCTTATGTACTTTTGAGGTCCTGTTTACAAAAGTTCATTCTAAATTGTCCTCTGGCGGTGGTGGCTTATGTCCCATTGGTAGTTTTTGACACTACTCTCCTTCATGTTCATGAGAAATACCAAGAAGCAGTCATGATGGGTGGTAGAGGGGTTAGAATACCTGGACTCCAGTCATGGTCCTACCTTGCTTTGCAACCCTGCAAAAGCCACTAAATATCTGAGTCTTTAAGTCTCCAAAATATCGTTGATCCTCATCATTCACGGAGTATTTGCGAATTTGCCTATTTGTTAAAATTTATTTGTAACTCCATAATCAATACTGATAGCTTAGTCATTCACTGATGGAATGCAGAGTGGTGAAGAATTTGAGGCACCTCAAGTACATATACCGAGTGCTAAGTCTGAGCTTTGCCTTCTGGTTTCAGCTCTCGGATTGTAAATAAGTGTCCTTTTTGCAGTTTATTTAGTCTCGTGGTTTTTACATTTTTGTACTTTTTGTTGGTGATTTTGCTGCTTAAAATAGTTCCCTAAGCATAGTGCTGGAGGGTGGTCTGGTGTTCCTAAGCACAAGAAGGCTGTGATGTGTGTTAGGCAGCAAATACGTTGTGTTAGATAAACTTCGTTCAGGCATGACTTATAATGCTGTTGCCCATGAGCTCAGTGTTAATGAATCACTAATACAGTACACCCAGGAAAAGGAAGCTAAAATGTGCTGATCTGTACGTGAGGCCACTCCGGAAAGTGCTAAACTAACATCTACAGTGTGCGATGAAGCTAAGGAAAAGATGGAAAGTCATAACATTTGTGGATTCATGAGATGAAAACTGATTTTTAAAAAAATTACATTAGATGGCATTTTTGTGAGTCTGAAAGCCAAAGAAAGCCACGGTTAGAACCATTGTTAAACCTTTCTTGGCTAGTGTTTTATTATAAAGAAATACTGTATATAATCACTGTATTTATAAGAAAGATATATTAAATAAGGTGTCTTTAAACAGAAACACACAAAAAACAAGGTTATACTTGATAGGTTGATGAAAATGTGGTCAGAGACTCACAGAAACCTAACCCTGTATTTCCCTAGGAGCCATGGTCAGTATTTGCTAATTTCATGTTTGTAGCAAATTTATAAAATATAACTCCCACAAATCATGAGAACCGACTGTAGAAATATTCAGAATTTGTAGTCATTTTAAAATGGTGCTCCTAGGACACTTGTAGTTGAGAGAGGAATGAGTGACTGAGTGGTATTCTTAAAAGAGGGTTCATGGAGTTCTTGGTTTGCCTCCGATCATAGCAGTTATATGTTTCTATTTTACATCAAGTTCTGAGCAAAACTTTGTTGGAAAAAAGAAACTAAAGATTTCTTGTAAACTAAAAATGTAAGAACCTCTGGAATTGATGATGTTTTAAATATAAGAACTCTTAATTCTGACACTTTAAACTTTAGAATTCTCTTAAAGTTAAAAACCATCTCAGATAATTTATTTTCCAATTAACACCTAAGAAGACATTCTTTTTAGTAATGAATGACTGCTACCTTTAAAAATACTTTTATTTGCATGAAAAAATCAAATGTTTCATTGCAGTAAACATGTTTGGCATGTGAACTTCTCAGCACAGACAGCTACGTTCTAATTACCCTGATGGAGGTGAGTTGCAATACAGAAGTCTTTTAATATCAGTTTTGGAGGATATTATAGCGGCTCTCAGGGTGAATTGTATTTACACTCTGCCAAGGAGTTCTTAAGAGCTAAACCTAAGCCATTAAATGCTGTGAGCTCTAAAATCAAGTTATTCCACTAAATAATAAGAAGTACAAATTAATATTACTGACTAAATGAATAAGGAGTAAAATTTTCATTTTCTCCTAAAATAAATGACTCACATCATTCTGTTTTTCTATTTTTCTTACTTGCCACCAACTTTTTCCAATTCTCATTGACATGATTTACTCCAAGTGAAACCCAATGTTCAGGTAAAGGTTTATCTTAAAAGTCAGTTTAAAGTATTTTTAAAGTAAGGGACATAAGAAATTGTTTCTTTTTACAGATTTTCAAATGACTATATAACTGTCAACTGACACCAACCCAGCAGCTAATTGTATTATGTATGATCAAAAGACAATTCAGTCTCTGATTATTTTGTCCACTTTAAGTAACAAAGTAGATCGACCAACTAGTGTTGCATATAGTTACTTGTTTTAATGGTTTCTAATTCTTTGTGGAGAATTCTGTCAAAGTTCCTTGATATCTTTGATATACAAATTTCAAAAAGTTGACCAGGTTGGAAATGTCCCTCTTATCTGTATCTCCAGGCAGAATAAACCCTATCCATTATGAGGATAACTCCTATCACCACTTCTGGAGAAGCTGGGCATTCAACACATGCTTTTTGAATGACAACAGGCAGCAAGTGAATAAGAACATAAACTTACAAAGATATTATCACAATTCAGTAATATATTTTTATCTTTTAGCTTGCCTTTTTCATAGAAATGATTGTTTAGTTTTTTTTAAACTGAAACACAAATTCTACCTAAATACTACATCAAAGTAACTACAGTTGACCTTTTTTAAATTTAAATTTTATTTATTTATTTTATTTTTGGCTGCTTTGGGTCTTCGTTGCTGTGCTTGGGCTTTCTCTAGTTGCGGCGAGCGGGGGCTACTCTTTGTTGCGGTGCGCGGGCTTCTCATTGCGGTGACTTTTCTGGTTGTGGAGCACGGGCTCTAGGCGCGCAGGTCTCACTAGCTGTGGCACGCGGGCTTCAGTAATTGTGGCTCCCAGGCTCTAGAGTGCAGGCTCAGTAGTTGTGGCGCACGGGCTTAGTTGCTCCGTGGCATGCGGGATCTTCCCGGACCAGGGCTCGAACCCGTGTCCCCAGCATTGGCAGATGGATTCTTAACCACTGTGCCACCAGGGAAGTCCCTACAGTTGACCTTTGAACAACATGGGTTTGAATGGCGTGGGTCCACTTGTATGCAGATTTTTTTCAATAATAAATACTACAGCACTGTAGGATTCTGAGGTTGTTGAATCTGCAGACTGGGAAACACAGATACGGAAGAACCACAACTGCATATAGGGAGGGCTGACTATAAGTTATATAAAGATTTTCCACTGCGGGGAGGGTCAGTGCCCCTAAACTCCCCTCCCCATTGTTCAAGGGTCAACTGTATATTTTTATTATAAAAGCAATTCTGCTTTATTTCAGGTTTTCAGAACTGAACTGTGATACATTTTGCATGTATCAACTAATTTAAACCTCACAACAACCCTGTGAAGACAAATGTGAGACACAGAGAGCTTAATGAAACTTGTACATAGACACCCCAGCTGATACATGGATAGCAGGATTCAAACCATTCCACTGGTATTAGATCAGCTTTTAAAGTTATTATTATTACTGCCATGTTTGGCCTGTGGGATATTCACTCCTGTTGGATGTTGATAGATGCTTAAAAACAGGGTCTGTCTACAGACTGCAGAAAGCCTAGGCCCTGTATCATGGAACTGGCTTCTGTAGTCTTGACCCAGGCCACAAGGTGTAAGTAGACATTTGGTGTCACAAACACCATGCTGAGGAAGTGTAGGTACGCTGTTCGCACTACCCGCTGAATGTGAAAATGTTACTCAAGCAGCCAACTTTACTTTCTGTTTTGAGGTGGGGAAGGAGCAGGATACTATGAAAATTGCAGACTCAGTTGAATGTTGGACTGAATTCACTGAATCAGGCTGAATTAGAGAACACAAGCTTCTGCTTTCAGCTAGGAAAATGGTGCATGCTTCCATAGCATAATCCGCCTGAACCCAAAGCCTGAGGCAAAATATATGACATCAAATATGTGATCTTGGGTCCATGTAATGAATATCCTACATGGTAGCCTAACCAAATAGCAATTAATTTTCTAATATAACAGGAAGTAGGGGGGTAGTTCAAAGCAGAGTTAGTAACTTCCCTGTCATGGAGGCCTGGGTCTCCTGTCTTACTTAGTGCTTGGTGATCCTTACCATATGGCTCTGAATCAAGGTTTGCCTCATTGGTGCAATACGGCTGCTCTACTTTTAGCCCCTTGTCAGAGTTTCCAGTGGGAGGCAAAAGGAGAAAGTGGTGAGTAGGAAGCATGGACTCCTTTATAACGAAAAGAAACCACTTCCAGAAATTCCAAGCACAGTTTTGTTCCTGTCCCATGGGCTAGAATCACATGACTTTCCTAGCAGAAAGTGAGACTAGGAAATATGGCCTTTACCACGGACACAAAGCCAACCTGAAAAACAGGGGGTTCTGTAAATTACAAGGAAGTGGAAAATAGATAGTGAGTAGACAAAAAATATACCTGTTAACAGTCTGTCCATATTTTTGATTAGACATATTTTAGGCTTAAGTTTTACAATATCTCAGTACCTTAGCATTGAACATCAGTCTAGGTATTGGGGGAATAAAGAACACAAGATATAGGACTGACCTTTTGAAGCTTAAAAATCTAGCAAGGGCTTAAGAGACAACAGTTTTAAACAAGACGAGGCCGCGCATTACAAAAAAATGTATATTACAAATGTGTTAAATTTTTCGAATGGTCCATGCTCATTAACATTAGAAATTGTAAGAATTAAGTAAATTGACCTTTATCAGTCTTTATTTTCTTTAAAATTTCTTTCACGGCTTAAGTAATTAGAATACATCTCAGTGACTCAACACATAGGGTTTTTCTGATTTTTCCTTTTCTTTTATTCATTGTTTTACTCACTTGAGAAACAGATGGCATGCACTTTGAGGGAATCTTATGGTAGACAGTTATATAATGGAGAAACCTTATGATAGAGAAAAGAAACGTATCAAAGAAAATAAAATGTAGGTCTCTTTGAGGTAAACGATAAAAACAAGCAATATGTTCCCACCTTCATTCTGAACTTAGGAGCCTGCTTGGAAAGGGTGGTTCTAATATTATTAGAGATAGAAAGATCCCCTTTGGAACCAAAAAAGGGGAAACTTTTAATATACATTTTACCTGAGGGAAAGTAAAATATACATTTTACCTGAGGGAAGCAACTGTTGTTAATTTGCTTCTTCTAAATACTACTGCAATTTGTAATTTAATGTAGTTTCATCTCACTCAGTGTTCGTTATTGTGGGCAATACATTCTACTGACTAAAGGGACTCAGTCTTTAATCTCTTCTTTGCTTAAATTACTGTTATAAGAATGTGGATTTTTGTTAATAAGTGCATGCTTATTTGCAGGATAAATAAAGCTTTACCACCCACTTCAAAACCTATCCTGAACCTTAGTTCTGAGTTCCTGTTTCACAAGAACAAATCTGTTTGAAACTGCTTCAATATGCAGGCTGTGGGGTTAGTTTGTTAGGTAGTAATTGAGGAAATGGTATTGAAATCATACGTCTCCCTCGTTCAGCACAGTGCATGCTGCTGAAAGTGTAAAAACCTTTGTTTGACCTCTTAGTAGAAAATTAAAAGAATTATGGGAAAATGGAAATAAAGATCTTGAATGTGTAAAGGAGTTACTGAGGTTACACCATCAGTGACAATTCTGGAGATAGCTCTCTGTTTCCTAATCAATGTTTTAGAACTGTTCTGCTTCCTAATGAGATGAAAGAGAAAGTTACGTCTGGGTCAGGAGCCTGGGACCATGCGCTGTTTCATGGTGAACAAACAGCATTGGGCTGGGTATTTAAGAGACTCTTTCAAAGTGAACCCACTACAGAATGAGGCTAATTTTGTGTGCCCCAAACATTGTTTTACACATCATAAATCTTTGAAATCATCCTTTTGAGGTAAATGATTTCAGAAGAAATCCCTGAGAAAATTTTTAAGGAGATTCTTAAATTATTTTTGGAAGACTATGGAATTATTATAGGGGAAGAGAATTGGGTTCTTCTGAGTTGACTATTTAACTTTAAATGCTGTGTGTGGGAGTGTGGTATTTATCAAATGCTGCAACAGACTTTCAGGTGGGGATATAGGAAAGTTTTCTGGTAATCCCCAAACCCATATTCTCTACTATAACTTGACATTTATCACGAAGTCCTTGGTTTTATTGCATTTTCTTTTAATCAGATTTTACTAAAAATAATTCGGCCACCAGATGAAACTTTGAAATATCTTTGTTGTAGAGCAAAGTATTTCCGGAGATTGTAATGCACCCTTTATTCTGGTCCACCTTACTTGATATCAGGTAGAATTCCTGATCCTGACTCTTTCTGTTGTTTAATTTGTTTGCCCGTAGAAATGTCACCAAACAGCATCAGCTCTGGTCTGAGTTTCTTCGGGGAAGGCATTCATTTTCTATTGCTGCTATAACAAATTACCACAAACTTAGTGTCTTAAAACCACACAAATTTTATCTCATAAAATTTTATTATTATAAACTACAAAACTATTATCTCATGGCTCTTTAGATGAGAAGTCCAGAACAAGTTTCAGTGGGCTAAAACCATGTGTTAGCAAAGCTGTGCTTCTTTCTAGAGGCTTCAGAGGTCAATACATTTCCTTGGCTTTTTGAGTTTCTACTGGTCCGCAGCATTCTTTGATTCATTCCCTTCTGTCACCTTCAAAGCCAGTAATGTTGTATCTCCTTGACCATACTTTCATAGTCATATTTCCCTCTGACTTTCTTCTCCTGCTTCTCTCTGACATATTTAAAGACCCTTGTGATTAACTAAGCCCACACAGAAGATCCAGAGCAGTCTCCTCATTTCAATTGTTCTTAACTTAATCACATCTGAGAAGCCGTTTTCTCCATGTAAGGTAACATATTCACAGGTTCCAAGGATTAGAACATGGACCTCTTAACTTTGTTATCTTAGAATTCCCCAGTTCTGTCTGACCATGGAACTGTATCTTTTTCTCCCAAATAATATCTATTTACATCCACAGAATAATTTTCTACGGAACGTCCTTTGTGAAATACCGGTATGGTAACACTTTACTTTGTGTACTTTTTAATCATTGCCAACATCCAAAGACATTTGGACCTTTATGTAAGGAGGTACAATTAAACTGCACTGTTATGCCTCTCTCTAGCAGTTAGCACAGTTTGTTCTCAATAAATATTTTTAAATACATGAAAAGAATAAAAATGAAAGGTACTCTTTTCTATTAAAGATTTTAAGTTAATGTGTACTAACCACTACCTTATACCTAGTTTGTTTTCTTTTTACAAACAGATGTTTCTAAACAGCAAAAACTTTGTTTATGACTTACTTACAGATTGAGGTATTCATAAACAACTCAGATTTCTTGATTTGGCTTCAAGTTTCCTTAGCTTTCTTATTATTTCTTATACAAAGCAGATAAGAAACTAAAAGACACCCATTGTCACATATGAATCACAAAGACCAAGTTTTGTGAACCAGAAATCAAAATGGATTTGTTACTCCAAACTAGTGTTAGTAAACAAGCAGCTCTGTGTTACTTCCATTTTGTTTCTATAACTCTATTCAAGTTTGCCTTCATTTAAGCTGAGTACCTCTATTGTGAGATAACAGAAATATATTGGCTTCTAGAGCATCATAGTTGGCAAAGTTTTAATGTGTTAACTTTCTCATCCCTCTAATTTCATTCAATTACTTCTCGTTTGGACCTTAGCAAAAATGGAGAACAACTGTTTATTGTTACCTGCTTGCAATTCTTTCACTTATTTAAGAACTATTGAATAATCCATCACAATCTCTTCCTCAGAATTAATCATCTCAATTGCTTTTTGCTAGTTCATTCCATTAGTGACAACTACTATGTACTGAGACAAATACGAAAATCCCTTTTCTACAAGCATAGAGTATAGTAGCCTAAGGATAGAGAGCAATATATATGAGAAAAATTATATTTACATAAATTTGCATAACATTATATGTAATTATATATAAAATATATTTATTCATACATATTAAAACTGTTCTCACATAAGGAAAATTATACCAAGTACTATGAGGAATATACAAAGTACTATGGAATTATAGAGATGGGGAATCTTTGAAAGCTTAGTGGATGACATGGATTATAAAGTGGATATTGAAAATCATGCATAACTTATGAAAAAAGCATATGCCAATCTAGCAAAGGGCAAAAAGACTTTAGGGACTGGAGTTTCAGGAACACACTGTTAACAGATAAGACATAGTATACTTAGAGGTCAAATTGTAAAGAAGTCTAAATGCTTAAATGTGGAGTTTGAATAATTGAAGTTCTGAGCATGTTCAAAATTGAACTTTGGGAAAACTGAAAACAACGTGAAGAATGGATTGAAAGGGCTAATTTGAGATAGGAAGACGATTCAGAGACTGTGAATTCAGAAAATGGGTAATGAGAGTGCGGACCTGAAACTGAGTCAATGAGAAAAGAAAGGGATGGAAGAACACATAAGAATTTCAGAAGTGAACACTGTAGAGGGTTGGTGGCTGACAGAATGGCCAGAGTGATGGAAAGGGAGACAGTATAACCACAGTATATACAACAAAGAAATAATTAGCCATCAACTGATTTTTGATAAAGGAGCAAAGGCCATACAATGGAGCAAAATAATCTCTTCAACAAATGGTGCTGGGGGATTTCCCTGGTGGCGCAGTGGTTAGGAATCTGCCAGCCAATGCAGGGGACACGGGTTCGAGCCCTGGTCCGGGAAGATCCCACATGCTGCGGAGCAACTAAGCCCGTGCGTCACAACTACTGAGCCCATGCGCCACAACTACCAAAGCCCGTGCGCCTAGAGCCCGTGGTCCACAACAAGAGAAGCCACCGCAATGAGAAGCCCACACACCGCAACGAAGAGTAGCCCCCGCTTGGCGCTACTAGAGAAAGCCCACGCACAGCAATGAAGACCCAACACAGCCAAAAATAAATTAAAAAACAGAAACAAATGGTGCTAGAATAACTGGACATCCACATGTTAAAAAAAAAAAAGAATCTAGACACAGAACTTACACTCATCACAAAAATTAACTCAAAATGGATCATGGTCCTAAATGTAAAAATGCAGAACTATAAAACTCTTAAAAGATAACCCAGTTAAAAAATGGGCCGAAGACCTTAACAGATGCCTCGCCTAAGAAGATATACAAATAGCACATAAGCATATGAAAATATGTTCCACATCATATGTCAACAGGGAAATTCAAATTAAAACAATGAGATACCACTAAACACCTATTAGAATGACCAAAATCTGGAACACTGAAAACACCAAATACTTGTGAGGATGTGTGGCAACAGGAACTCTCATACGTTGCTGGTGGAATGCAAAATGCAAGACAATTTAGTGGTTTCTTACAAACGTAAACATACTCTTTCCATATAATCCAGCAATCATGCTCTTTGGTATTTACCCAAAAGAGTAGAAAACTTATGTCCACACAAAAGCCTGCAAGTGGATATTTATAGCAGCTTTATTCGTAATTGCTGAAACTTGGCAGCAACCAAGATGTCCTTCAGTAGGTAAATGGATAAATAAACTATGGTACATTCAAGCAATTGGATTTTATTAAGCACCAAAAAAAATGATCTATTAAGCCATGACAAGACATAGAGGAACCTTAAATGCATATTCCTAGGTGAAAAAAGCCAATCTGAAAAGGTTACATACTGTATGATTTCAATTATATGACTTTGTGGAAAAGGCAATAGTGGTTGCCAGGGAAGGGCAGGGGAAAGGATGAAAAGGCAGAGCACCGGGAATTTTTAGGGCAGTGAAAATCCTCTGTATGATATTATGATTATGTATATATGTCACTATACACTTGTCCAAACCTATAGAATGTACAACACTGAGAGTCAACCCTAAGGTAAACTTGAATTTGGGTGATTAGGATGTGTCAACATAGGTTTATCCTCAGTAAAAACTATACCACTCTGGTGAGTGATGTTGATGCTGCGGGAAGCTATACATGTGTGGCGGCAGGGGTGGAGGAGAAATCTCTGTACCTTCCTCTCAACTTTGTTGTAAACCTAAAACTGCTCTTTAAAAAAAAGGCCTAAAAAAGAAATAATTACTCTAAACTATAAATAGCTTCTAAAAATCAATAAGAAAAAGTTGAAGGCCCCATAAATAATTACATAAAGGATATGAACTGCCAATTTAAAAAGAGGAAAACCAGTGTTTTGTATTGACATTTTAACTATATTAGTACGATGTTAATGAAAAGGAATGGTTTGCCTTCAAAATCAGTAACTAAAATATATAAATACTGTTTAATGTTGATAAATGTGTAGATAAACGAGCCCATTCCCACATTGCTAATGGGGGTGTATTGGTAAAATTAATAACTTACATCAAAACCCAAAAATATTTATAGTGTTGGATCTATTAATTCCACTTCTAGAAAATGATTCCTTGTTAATAATTTGAAATAATGAAAAATATTCATGTATAAAAATGTTTAAAACAACTCAATTCATAATACTGAAATATTTAAAATAATGTGAATCTCTAGTAATAAGGATTGGTAAAGTGAAATATCACATGTAACATTAAAATTATGTTTCTGAAATGTTCTTAATGACAAGAGAAAAATGTATGTCGACATTTAGTAAAATCTTATTAAATTTTAAAAAAGGTCTTAGAGAAGCACAGAAAAGGAGTAAGCAGAGTGCTATCAAAAGGTTCAGATGGTTATGAGATGATGAGATTACGGATGGCTATTTCTGTGTTCAGACTTTACAGTATTTTCCAGGTTCTTGAAAAACAATACACTGTTTTTAAGTCAGAAAAACATGTAAAAATTGTAGAAATTGTAGAAAGACATCTGCCAAAGATTGGCCAAGAAGAAAGTCATTGGTGACTTTCAGGTGAGAGTGTGAACAGTCCTGGATGTGGAAGGAGAGCAGTGCACTTAGTAGAAATTCAAAGGAGAAGTGTTGGAGGGAGTTAGTGCAGACAGTGGAAGGGCTCTGCACACCACAAGCCCTGTACACAAGTAAATATTAAAGTTGACGGCCAAGGAAGGGTTGCAGATAGATTGGGACCTGGAGGAGAAAACAGAGTTCAATGAAGGTTTCTTTAAAAATAAATAATGTTTAAGAACGCACGTCATAGGTGCTTCCCGGGGCTTCCCTGATGGTGCAGTGATTGAGAGTCCGCCTGCCGATGCAGAGAACACGGGTTCGTGCCCCGGTCCGGGAATGATCCCACATGCCGCAGAGCAGCTGGGCCTGTGAGCCATGGCCACTGAGCCTGCGCGTCCGGAAGAATGCATGTCATATAACGCTGAGCACAGTCCTAGAAAAAAGCACCAAGACAACAGGTATAAATATGAAGTCTTCTCGTGTGTTCTCAGGTATTATTTATAGTAATTGTATTTATTGAATTCAGTCAATTATTTAGTTGAGAAAGAAGTCCATGCATTCATAAATTAGACATATTCCCTTTAAAAAAAAAAAAAAAAAAAACCTTTACAAGTTTGGGTTTTTGCTCCAAAATTTCAGGCATGGATTCTTTTATCATTAGATCTTAAATGATCTCTTTTTTGTATTTCTTTGACAGAGCTGAGAATGAAAAAATAAATATATAAATGAGACCAGCAACCTTTCAATTTCTTCCATATGACCAAAATGTAGATTTTATAATTTGACTGATAAACCATCTTGTGAGAAGTTTGGCTTTCTAAATCAATGTAGCTGTATGTAATGTCTTGGAATGTCAGTCAGTCACCAGATACTTTGTTAACATTCTCTGTTTGACAAGCATAGTTCCAGCTAAGTGCTGGACATACACTGGTGGATGAGGCCAAGGGCTCTGGTCTTAATGGAGTTTACAGTCTATTGGAAATAGGAGTACTAAACAAATAAGAGTGATTGTTTATACTAAACAAGTAAGTATAAGTGTCAGGAATATAGGTTTCTATAAAGGGGGTGCACTTTGCTGTAGAGAATTGAGGAAATAATATTTAAACTGGAGTCTGAGGAATGGGTAGAAGTGATAGGTCAAGCCGGCAGAAGAGTGTCAGGGAACCAAATATATAAAGGGCCTAAGGCAGAAGGAAACCTGAAATATTGTCTCATGGAGAGGATTTTAGCAGGTTGGGAGTGGGAAAGATGAGGCTGGGTATAGGCAAAAATGAGTCATGAAGTCTCATACACCATGGTAAGAAAACAGCATTTCAATGGAAAGGCAACAGGAGTTCCCTGAAAAGGTTGAAGTTGGGAAGTCACATGATCAGATTATATTTTAAAAACATCTTTCTGGCTACACTGAAGGGCAGAGTGCGGATGGGCAGTGGTGGGCAAAGTTGATGTGAGAAGAATGAGATCATTCTCTCGGAGAAAGATGAGACAAGTGGCCTGGACTGGGGGTTGTCAGCGGGGATGGAGAGAAGAGCAGGGATTTCCGGCGAATGCAGGAGACAGCTGACAAAATTTGGGTCGGTGCTTTTCCATGGTAATATAAGGAGATCCACATGTATAATTTTAAGCTTAAAGGGAAAAATGTGAAATTAATTTTCATGATATATTTAATTTAACCCTATATCCAAATTTTATCATCTCAACACATATCATATATAAACTATTAATGAGATACTTAATAATCTTCAAAATCCAGAGTGTAATTTACACTTATAAAACTTTCAATTTGAACTAGCACTCTTCAAGAGTCCTACAGCCACATATGGCTAGTGGCTAAATATCTGGAGGAGCTGTGGGTTCAGATCCTGACTCTGATGCTTGTCTTGGTGACTTTTACATCTTCCATAAACTGGCAGCCTGCTCTGAATACCGCATTGCATCACTGTATGATTAAATGAAGTAATGTACATGAAAGTGAATGATGTTCAGTAAAGGACTGTTCAATATGAAAAACTCGTAGTTGTCCATCTAGCCATCATCTTTATGATGCTAAAATAAGGGGCAAGCTATTCAATTCACTGAGGAAAAATAGACCAACTGATTTTTTTTTTTATAAAGATGGAAAACAGAAACAATCGGTTGCTTACTACAAATAAATCCTAACTTACGATCGTTGGCATGGATTGTATCCTTAGGTAAGTGGTAGGCAATAAGCAAGTAGGATGGTGAATCTTAAAATTATGTTTAATAGTTTTGTTTTAGAAAACGTGACCTACGGGGGCACAATAAATTATAACATAACATCCTTTTTCATGTTCTGTAAGTTTTCATGGACAACTCTTTTAATGTGTGTGAATGCACTAAATCTCTAGCAAACACTACAGAAAATCCTGTTATCACTGATATTTGTAATGTTTCTGTGAAATGATTTATTTTAGAAACTAAAATAAGAGTTTCCTTACTTTTGGTAGGGGTCACAAAGAATGCTCAGGTTGCTTTTGATTATACCTACCTGGTTGAGGAATTAAAATAGTTAACACATCAAACCAATTTTCAAATGCTTCCCGCTTTTTAAATCTGTGGGAATTTTCCCATGGACACATCAGAGGACAATTTTGCTCAAGGCAACTGATTAATGAATCACATGAGCTGCATGTTGGGGAGATATCTGCTTTTGTCCCTCTAATGAGCTGCATGTTGGGGAGATATCTGCTTTTGTCCCTCTAATCTATTTTCCAAACTGCAGCCGGAAATTTTTTCAAAATACTATTCTGATTAAGCCATTTCTCTACTTCACACATGGCAACGACTCCTCATGCTTTTACATTAAGACCATAGTCTCTAAGGTGGCCCACATGACCCTGCACAGTACACCCACCTCTCTGTATTCATCTTGCAACTTGTCCCTTACATATATGCCCCTCATCCTACACTCCCTGTTCTCAGCATTTCAGCCACAATGGCTTTCTGTGGTTCATCAGAGATACATTAGTTCCTCCTGCCAGAGCCCTTTCACAAATGGTTTCCTATGTTTGGAATAATCTGTTTCTATTCATCACCCTTTGCCTTTAATTAAGTTAGATTTTTCATTTTGCAATAATTCTAGTTTCACATGATGTTTAAAGAAATAATACAGACATATTCTCTGAATCCTTTATTCAGTTCCTCAAAGGTAACATCTTGCAAAATTGTAGTTGAATATCACAACCAGGATATTGACATTGATACGGTCAAGATCTGGAACATTTTCATCACCACAAAGATCGCTAATGTTGCTCTTTTTTTGGTACGCGGGCCTCTCACTGTTGTGGCCTCTATCGTTGCGGAGCACAGGCTCCGGACGCGCAGGCTCAGCGGCCATGGCTCACGGGCACAGCCGCT
>NW_006777083.1:0-319 GCF_000442215.2 Lipotes vexillifer | reverse complement strand
TCAACAACCTGGGCATTGTCAGACGACTCTAAGTTTGAATCTAGACTTTGCCACTCACCAGCTATGTGACTTTCAGCTATGAGAATCACTTTCTTCAGCTTTACAGTGTGGATTATTATATGCCCTTTGCAAAACTACTGTAAGAACTAAATGTATATGGGCACAGTGGCTCATAGTAAGGGCTCAAATTACTACTGTGGTCACTACTAGTAGTATTGAAAAGAAATTAGAACTTCTATTCTCATAAAGTGGGATATCCCTTTATCATTGTAATTTCATATCATTTTACTTTTGACCTTATAATTTAATAGCTTGATCC
>NW_006777082.1:2009350-2027358 GCF_000442215.2 Lipotes vexillifer | reverse complement strand
CATGAACCCGTGTCCCCTGCATCGGCAGGCGTACTCTCAACCACTGTGCCACCAGGGAAGCCCCTCTATGAAATTATTGGTGATAAAAGATGTCTAATTGTAGGAGTCTGATTTGACAATACGATTGGACTTATGGTAGACAGTATTATCTCAGTTATGGAAGGAAATATTTACTTGGAAGAATAAAAGTAATCACAAAAAATCACAAATCTGAAAAATGAATAAATATCCAGAAAAATGATATTTTTATTACTTAGTACCAGACTCCTCTAGGACACTCTTCTTTTCTACACGACTTGGCTGCATCCTTTATCATCACCTCTTCCTCTGATAATCATCTTGAAGTATCATTTTGTGTAGGAAGAGTAGAAAGATAGTTCTGTCTTTCCTCTAGCATGAATACTTTATTTTTCATTATTGATGAGTTAGGCTAGGGGTCTAGGAGAAATGAATCCTCTGCTTAGAGTGTTACATGACTGAGGATGGAAAATCCTTCATAAAGTGTTCTTTGGTATATTTCAGACCTTGTTTCTCCTCCACTACACTCATATTTTAGAACATCTACATATCACCTGGCCCTGCAATTCTTGTCAGGACACTGGGTGAGTTGGTCAGTGGGTGGCAGAAGTATTCCTGAAAGCCATTTCTGTTAGGGTGGCTGGAAGTAAATATGCATGATAGTGACTGTGAACAGCCCACATAATCCCCAAGCACAAACTAAATGTTCTGTCTGCTCCTTCAACTGGATCCTTCAAATCTCTACAGTCATTTCAATATCACTTGACATGAGGGCAAGTCTGACAAATGGGAGGCATGAGTGGAAAGGGCAGTGATCCTAAGTAATTTTAAAAAAAAGTTTTGATTTTGTCAATTTCACATATGATGCTGTGAACACAGTGCTGTGGGCCCTTCCCAGGGCCTTGGAAGAGACCTGTGCCAGTGAGGAGCCCTGAATATTAAGCTTCATTACCTTCCTACTAAATCTACCTCTGAGTGGGACCAGATTGTGAAAGGATTTGAAAATGGCATAGGAAGCTGGGTTTGATGTAGTTTGCATCTCATATACGCAAAGAACATTATTATGACCAGATAGCTTAGAAATTCAGAGTGAGTTAAAGATATGTGAGATGGGTAAGTGGTCTTCATATGCTAAAAGTATTGAGTCAGTACTCATCAAATTATCTTGTTATAATATCAAAGCTCTTCAGAGAAAAATGTTTCATCTTTGCTGAAGTTTTTCTAATAATGGGATACTGGGGGATGGAAGAATTGTATTAAAGAAGTAGGATTGGTTTCACCAGAGCTAAATGCATTAGCAGTGCATTAAATCATCCTCTGGCTACATCAGTTGGCTATCAATTTCCTAAAGCACCACCAAAAACATTCTAGCTGAATCTTTTATCAAGGCCATCACACATTTCAGACTTTGAAAATCCAGTGCCCTCATTCTGATTTATTTTTTATCCTGCCTAAACAAATCTTCAACCGTGAACATGCTTCTTCATTTGAAAAACAGGGAGTGTTCACATTATTAAAATACTTGCCCTTTGGTTGGCATTATCAGAAAAAAGAAAGCTCTAGTGGTTGCCAAAACTGAAAGAATAATGCTGCAGTGGAGGAAGCAGATTTAGACATTGATTTGTCTGATGATTTAAGACAGAGAAATTTTGCACTGCTGAAGAAGTGGAAACATCTGAGACTCAGTCAGTGGAATGCTGACCTCTCTAGTGGCAGCAGTAATCTTCCCCCCCTTGAAATGGAGACATGGCCAGAAATAGCATCCTTATTACAGCGGTTCCCGCATCCAGCCTAGTGACATTATGTTAAACATGGGCCAGTGCACAGTTGGGTTGAGTTGGTGAATATTCCCTGTTCTGATTATAGACCTGCATATTCAATTGTGTATCATACATTTTCTTTTAAGTTAGCGTTGGCACTTTAAATTAACATGTCTACCACAAAACCCCATGTTTTATTTACTGATCTGATGTTCTAAAATCTGCTCCCCAGTATATATTTCCTACGTTAGTAATTGCTCCTCTCTCGACTTGAGTACCCAGTTTTGTGAACACTATCCTCTCTGGGTCTGTCTTATTGTAATTCTTTATTATTGTTCATGTGTCTACCATGGTAGCTTCCTTACAGCCTTCTCTGCCTTCAGTTTTTCTTTCTCAAATCCACATTTCCAAATAAAATACAACTGTAATATTCTTAAAAAGCAAAACAAAATAAATCCTACCATGCCAGTCATTAACTTAAAACTATTCAGTGGTTCTGTCTTGCCATCAGTGTAACATCCATTTTCCACCATGACATACAGGGGTTTCTGTGTCTGGTCTTTGCCAATTTTTCCAGTTTTACTGACTGCCCTAGTAAAGCTCTTCCAGCCCCATTCCAGCTATACCAAAGTCCTTCTAATTTTTTCTTTAGTCTCTTTGCCTTTGCATAAGCTATTTTCCTCTACCTGGAATGTTTTTCCCCCACTTCTCTGCTACAAGGCTAAGATTTCCTCATCCTATAACCTGTCTCTTCTCTATGCTTTAAGTACCCTATTTTCTAAGTATTTTTAATATTTTTTCCATATGTAAGTTATTACTCTATATTAAAACTATGTCTTTCATTGTCTATGAGGACAGGAGCTATCTTAATCACTTTGTATTCCTAGTACCCAGATCACTCTTGAAATATGTTAACTACTCAAGAAATAGATGTGTATTTGATGAATGAATAAATGTAGGCTGTAACTAACAACAGACCACTCATTCACCCACCAAGAAACATGCTATTTTTGAGAAGTCCACTAGATATTTGTAAAGCAGGTAAAGCTTGCTGAAAAACATCCTGTATACCCAGAGTAAAATATGATTGGTCCTAATCATTGAGACAGAAGATAATCATACCAAATATTAAATAACCTGTGTTTGATGTTTTACTGACTATAGAGGAACACTATGTTAGATTCATCTAGGAATATTTGAGACTGTCAGGTCAAATTGATGGTATGAGTGTGTTATATGAGACAAGTACCGTTCATACGTGAAGTATATAGAAGGTCTGTGTTAGGGGAGAGCCAGTAGAAATGGAACATGAGACATGGATTTGAGAGACATTTGGGACTAGTGCCAAACAATCATGGAAGAGTAAATAAGTTTATTAACATGGTCATGCACCTGTGGAAGATGATACTACAACCCAGTCTTACTATGATGCACCCTTATTTGAGATTATATGACTTAGAATGGTTGACTTAGAGTGGATGCAAGTCCCTTTATAAAAATTTAAAAAAATTAACCCTCCGTTGATGGTAATTGCACTTTAAGACTGAAGAGAAATTCTGAAAATTCATAGTAAAGTAGAGAAGTGGTAGTAACACAGACGTATAGCAAAAGTGGAAAGGATAGGAAGGAATGAAAACTAGCCTTTACTGGGAGAAAAGTTACATAACATACAAAGGACAGGCGATGCATATGAAGCAGAGGCCAATAGTGATCAAGAGCATTGGCTTATAACCCTTGTGCTACAGTCTCCTCACTGTGTGACCTTGGGCACATCACTTAACTTCTCTGTTCCTTGTATCATATTCAACAATAGAGTTATTCTGAATCTTAAATATGCGCAAAGTGCATGGCACAGAGCATGGCATGTTTTATGTGCTGAATAAATATATACCACTTTTTGTCAAGCCCCGTTGCAGGTATTTTGCATTTATAATCTCATTAAGTCTTCAAAAAAATTTTTTTTAAACTGTTTTTTTCAGACAATTTATTAAAACTACTCAGTATTTAAAATGTTTAAAATGTTTTACTAATTTTGTATTACCATAGGTAATTTAAAAAATTGTGTAAGATACAATGGATCTGATTGAGAACAATGTTTGGTACTCACATGGATTCATAGTTCCCTTGCAAGGTGCAAAGGGTCCTTGTATTAGAGATTGGAAAGCTATTCCTTCTCACAAACAATTACTTAGGAAACCTTTGAGATAAGCAATATTAGTCCAATTCTGTAGCATATAATGGTTTCTTCAGCAGCATTATAATTTTCCATGTAAATATATATTTTGATATATTTTGAAACAAATTATAAAATAGGTCATATATTTAGCTATTAATCTACCTCCTCCAAACCTTAGAGATTTATTATGTAAAGCATTCTATAAACAGACTTTAAAGGAAGAATGTATGTAGTGTTTCCTTTATTTTATGTAAAGGAAACACTAATATGTGTGGATCATTGACCTGTTAAATGTCTAAAATAACTTTTATTTTATCATCTTTGGTTAAGTACATCTGTAGTTCTTATGTATGTGCCCAGGTTTCTTTTTACAAGCTACTGACTAACGTGGGACCAGAAATATAAGTGGATTTTACTAGTCACTTAAGCAGTGTTTCTGCCTCTGCATCAAGTTGCATCCAAGAGCTAATTGAGGGTGAAACTTTCTTAGTTAATCACATATTGATAGGTTGAGGATCTAAATGTACTAGTAGACTGATTATCCTAATTTAACCAAACATATTCCATAAAGCCAAAACTATTAGCTAGTAATCTTGATTTTTCTGTATTTTAAATCATACAAGTTTAGACCAGTGCAGGAAGGAAGCAGAACCTAGTCTTAAATTGATTGTGTTTGCAAAAGCTTTGCCTCAGGTGTTTTCATAAACCTGAGTCTGCAAAATTTTTAATTGGAAGAGTATAACCTAGGAGAATACTTAAGAGCAGTGCTCTTAGAGTGACAGTAATCTACAGTGTCTCCTTATCACTAATCTTGTGAAATCCAAATACCCATGTCGAGTAATAATTTTCTTCCATAAACCGTCCCATATTTTTAGTATCATCTCTCTTTATTTTCAGTAAATCTTTCTATTCAAGCAGAACAATAAGTTTTCTTACTTGAACATTAATTTTTACATTTTTCAGTTTAAATTTCTGTTCTAATTTAAAGGTTTTATATACAAGAAGTAAAAAAAAAAACAAATCATTAAAGTTTGTGAAAGTCTCCCTCTTTCTGTACCTTGGATCCATACTTAAGAACTTGGCTCCTGAAATTGCCCCTCCTTTCACTTTCATTTCTGCATCATTAACTTTTCCCTTTTTTTTTTTTTTGGATCTAAACAGCAAATCCCAAATTTGCAAAAAATTTCCAAGTAACTTAATTGCAACGCAGAACAAAATTCAATAATATTTATAAAAATACAGAAATATCTACCATCCTACAAGTTAAAGTTCAAAATATTTTTGACATCAAATAAAAAATGACCATACATACACATAAGCAGGAAAATACAAACCATAAAGAGGAGAAAAAAATCAATTAAAAGTGGCTCAGTGATAAAAAGTGAGACAAAAATTCAACTGGATGAAGACATAGCAATGGAAACTATCCCAAGTGAAATAATTAGATAAATGATTAGAGCAACATAATATATGTGTAATTTGAGTACACAAGAGAAGTGGGGAGGTGTACAGAAAATGCATTTGAAGAAGTAATGACTAAAATGTTTCTGAATTTGTTGGAAAGTATACACCCACAAATACAAGAGGCTCCATGGAGTCCAAGCACAAGAACCATGAGGAAGATGGGACCAGTCCATATAATAATCACATTGCTCAAAACCTGTGATAAAGAGAAATCTTAAAAGCAAACAGAGAAAAATGACACATTATGTACAGAAGGAAGGAGTTAAGAATGTGGCACGATTTTCATCAGAAACAATGCAAGTGAGAAGAAAGTTGAGTAATATCATAGAATACTGAAATTAAAAACAAACAAAAAAACCCATCATCATAGAATTCTATCTTTAGTGAAATACCTTACAAAAGGAAAGCAAAATAAAGGTGTTTTTCAGAAATTCAAAAGCTGAAATGATTCATCATCAGCAGACCCACACTGTGATAAATGTTAAAGGAAATTATTCCAGCAGAAGGAAAATAATACCAGGTTGAAATTTGGATCTTTACAAAAGAAGGATGGTCACTGGAAAATGGCAATTAAATGAGTAAACACGTGTGTTAGTTTGCTAGGGCTGCCATAGTCAAGTACCACAACCCGAGTGGCTTAAAATAGCACAGATTTATTATCTCACAGATCTGGAGGCTAGATGTCCCAAACTGAGGTGTATCAGTGTTGTACTCTCTCTGAAACTGGTAGAGAAGAGTACTTCCCTTGCCTCCCCTACCTTCTGGTGGTTTGCTGGCAATCCTTGGTGTTCCTTGGTTTATAGATGGATCACTCCAGTCTCTGCTGTTGTCTTCATTATGGTCTTTTCCCCTGGGTATCTGTGTCCCTGCAGCTCTGCATCTGCCTCTTGTCCCTCTCTAATAAACACATTAGTCGTACTGGATTAAGGGCTCACTCTACTCAAGTATGACCTCATCTTAGCAAATTACATCTTCAGTGACCGTGTTTCCAAATAAGGTCACATTCTAAGGTTTAGGAATTAAGTGTGTCATTTTGGGGACACAGTTCAACCCATAATAATGTGTATTTTTTAAATTATTACTTAAATTTCTTTAAAAAATAACTTAAAGAATAAAAAATGCGGGGTGAATTTAGTCTGCTTAAAAACTCCAGGCATCCTGTTAAATGAAAATAATTGTTTCCAGGTTTAAGTTATTTCAGTAGAAAAAGTATGTATTTATGGATGCTATTCTTTTTGTGTAAGTTAGTTTGATTTGCGATATGGAGAAAGTCTCCTAACAAGTACGTACGTCGTCTGTGTGGATCCCTGCTTATTTAATATGAATACATTATGGTCACTGTATTTTTAAATTCCTTGAAAAATAAGTTGATAACTCAAAGATACGTGGCTAAACAGTAGGTAGTATTAGATAAAATTGAGAATCTCAGAAGCATAATAGATTCCATGGACAATAAACTGTTTCTGGCTCAATGATTTGCTTCAGTTTTCAGGGGAGAAGCTCTGTAATATATACACAAATAGTGAATGAGCCACCTCAAAGACTCCCAGGAAAAAAATTATAAAGTCAGAATCCTTAAATAAAAATATCAAGACAGAACTTTTTTTTTCTTCCAACAGTTCCTACCCCAAACTGATTTATATCTCAGAGTAACTACATTTTATTAATCAGAACAGGAGACAGAGGGTGAAGTGGCTGTTTTTCAATTTTATCATTTCAGAATCATCTGCCTTGCAATGATGTGCCTGTGTGCTCTGTATTTTTGCTTTACTGCCTTCTGGTCTAGGCATTACCACTCTTGAGTTGGCTCTCAAATCCTTAGATGGAGAAACCGTGTCACTCCACTTTTTTAGTTTAACCATCCAGCCTAGGTAGTTGTGATTTCAAGGGTCAGATACAGTTTAAATCAAAAGCAATCAGCAGCACTGTAGATGCGGCCTGTGTGCTGGCCCTTGTAAGAGGTCTCCCTGGTCTGGGTCAGAATGTGCACCTTTCATGCTCCATGGTCATTTGTAAACCTATTTCCCAACACCTTGAAATGCCGTAAGATAGTCTATGAAGAACTAGAGACCATTTTAGCTTGTTATAATCTCACAAAGGAGATCTCAAATCTGGAAAGAGAGAGGTCTACTCTCCACTGACCTGATCTCAGAAACAGCTGGGTCAAAGCTGCTTAGACAGTTTACCACAAGGCAAAAATAAAGCAAGTTTATGATTAAAATAATTTGGTTTTGATAATGCTTCGGAAAGTATTTTTGAAGCAGCAGTGGCTGTTTGGATTACTGTTCATGGCTTAAGGTTCAAGAATAATTATGATCCATTTACATAATTTGGCAGAAAAACCCCATTAACTGAAGTTAATACTGTAACTGACCCTAAATTGCATGGATTGCCATGATAAGAAAAAGAAAGTAACAACACTAAATTCATAGCTTTATTAGCCAAATACTTGAGAGCACAGAAAGTTTATGAGGATAAACACAGGAGTAGGGAAGGAGGCCAGGGTCCAGTAAGACTGAGACCCTTACACTGAGGAAAGTCATTGGAAAAAACTCTCATAGTGACCTCATATTCAGAATTACCTACTAGCCCAAATTCTGACAGACTGAATGCCCATTTGGACTCCTGCTTTCTATTCTTTTTTTTTTTTTCTTTCTTTTTTTTTTGCGGTATGCGGGCCTCTCACTGTTGTGGCCTCTCCTGCTGTGGAGCACAGGCTCCGGACGCGCAGACTCAGCGACCATGGCTCACGGGCCCAGCCGCTCTGCGGCATGTGGGATCTTCCTGGACCAGGGCACGAACCCGTGTCCCCTGCATCGGCAGGCGGACTCTCAACCACTGCGCCACCAGGGAAGCCCCCTGCTTTCTATTCTTGATTACAACATTCTGGAGAATTGCAGTTTCATCTGCTCTATCAGTGTTGCTAGAATAATCTAGTTTGCACTCTTAGAAATCAAGATCCTCTAGCCTTTCCTTGTTTCCTAGGGTGTTTTTTTAAATCTCAGACTCGTTTTTCATTGAGGTAACACCAGTTTATAACATTATATAAGTTTTCTGTGTACAACCTTGTATTTCTACTTCTGATACCCTACAGCATGCTCACCACTGAAAATTTAGTTTCCATCTGTCACCATACAGTTGGCAGAAGTGGAAATTTAAGAAATAGAAACATAATGTTGTATACATGAAACTTATATAATGTTATAAACTAATGTAATGCCACATACATTTCGTTCTTCACTCTGTAAGTGTTTCTTTCGGTCTTCTCCTGATCAACGTGCATTTTACTAAATACTTCCTCCCTGCTGTTATTCCCTATCCATTACAAGAGTGGTAAAGCCATTTTTTAAAGTTTGAGCACCATTTAGTAGTTGTGAGAAGGAATATATTAAAAGAGAATTATTGAACAAAAATTCCCAGTGCTTGCTGCCTTAACTGAGTCCCTACCCACAGTTTATTGCCCCAGTGACAACTTATAAGAGACTCTTATTTTTCTGTCTCCTGTTAGTTTCATTGTCCTCATATAGTTGGGTTATGAGGCTGATCATTCAGTGACCATCACACTCAACGTGATGACAGGTTCATTTCAAAAGTTACCTCAATATGCTTTGTGGTGAGAGGAACAGGAAAACATTCAACTAGTAAATCCAGTTTCTCTTGCAAAAAAGACAGTTCTGGTAAAGAGCCATTGCAATACTCCTATCACCAATTAGAAAACATGTTTCTATTTGTACAGCACCTTTGGGCACCAAATGCAGTAACATTGTCTTCTTTTCCATTTGTCCCTGATCTGGCTGTTATATTTTTTGTATATTCCACATGCTGCTATTTCACAACTGTAGGTTTATGCTCTTTTATTCTGTCTCATCTCATCCTGCTGGCAAATTTTTGTTTTATTTTATTTTTTCATATCAAAAGCTTCCAAGATATTTGCATTACAAGGCCAGATGGAAGATCCTTTATTCTCTTAAATCCTCAAGGAGATGTGGGTGATGCTGTGTTTTCCAGCTATTCAGTCCTTATATATTAATTATTCTTCCATTAGCCTTCTTTCAAAAGAGGCTTATAAACAAGATGCCTTTATTTCACTTTTTTTTCTCTATCCCAAAATGATCATAAAGATTCTAAAATAAATGCTATACTTTTAAAAAATCCCGAGTTTGCTTCTTATGGCACAAAATTATTTTTGTCTTCCAAAGTAATGTCACAAGCCAACTGCAAGTTCAAAAATGCACCCCATTCTGGGCATGGATAGCTATCGTCATTGGCAGATCTTGAGACATGCATCATTTGTTAAGCCTCTTTTACTTGAATTGAGACTGTCCCTCCAGAGCAAATATTTTGTTCCTAAGAAAATGAAGAAATTATCTTTTTTTTTTTTTCCTGAAAGCTCGGGCCCCATGCTTAGAGAGTTTCTCAGAGACCGAAAGAACCCTTTTGTACCAAGTCACTTTTATGATCCTCTAAAAGACTGTGTGAAGTCACCTAAGGATACTCCTTCTCCTTAGTTCTAGAAGCCATTGGATGGCATATAAGAGCAAAGGAGAGATGATGGAAATAGTGAAATGTAATTAGGATGCTTCCAATTTTCCATCCTGGCTCAACAGAATTTGATTCAGCCCAATTTGCCAAGCCCATGCTGTAGGTCATTTTGCAAAGAAAAGCAGATCGACTTCTACTGTAATTGCCTATTGTAAGTATACAACTTGATTTCATATAGAGGAAGAAGCGTTTTTCATATGAATCTGTTTTCATGACTATGTGAAAGTTGTCGAAAGGAAAAAAACTAACAAAAACTAACATGGTCACTGTCAAAAAAATGTTTAGATCCCCATGTGCACTCAGTTTAAAGGTCAATTTCCAAAAGAAATGTGTCACTCCTTAGCCCACCACACATTCCCGACACACATCAGTCAGAATCAGCTGGGACAGTGGGATGACAAGTTATGATTTTGAAAAATGAACTTTTGTGACTTCCACTTTCAAGAATGGCCATATAGGTTATTCGGACCCAGTGTCCTGCACCACACATTCCCGACACACATCAGTCAGAATCAGCTGGGACAGTGGGATGACAAGTTATGATTTTGAAAAATGAACTTTTGTGACTTCCACTTTCAAGAATGGCCATATAGGTTATTCGGAGCCAGTGTCCTGCTGAAAATAACTAAAATCTTTGGTTAAAATACATTTTAAATTCCTCTTTGGAAGAAACAAGACCTGACAAGACTGAATGGAATTATCAGATGAAATTGAAGGGAAAATCAGAACTCCAAGAAATAGGTAAACAAAGAAGCTGCTTTTCCCAAAGAGTGTTTGCTGATTCAGGCAAATCTGAACTTTTGTTTTTGTTACTCACAGACCTCCATTACTTCTGACCTCACTTCTCACCACTTTCCCCTTGTTTGTCCTCTGTTCTAAATACACTGGTCTTCTTGAATATCTTGTGCTTGTACTGGTAATCACTAGGCCAGAAAAGGATTTATTGACCATTTCCCATCATATTAATAACCTTCCAGCCTAAAGATGGGATAATCATGTTAGGAATCAGCTCTGTCAAAAAAAACAATCTACCAAATAATAAAACTGAGGTCATGTCATGAGACATTCATTGCCCTAGTGGATGCTAACAGCTGGCAGAATACCTTATGCCATCAGGAGTTGCCCTCAGCCAAAGAAAGCTTTATCCAAGTTCATGACCTTTTCCCCAGGACAGTTCATATCCAATGACTGGTTGATGCAGTGGGTACAAAAACTTGCTGAAATCTGAAGGGCCACACCAGATCCAAATTCCCCCATGGAATCTTCTCAGGCCTCTGTTGTAACTATAGCATAGTTCAGATTCTCCCATTGCTCCAGTCCTGCTATCGTTGCTTTCTTATATATGCTGTTCCTTAATGCACTTCCCAATTAACTTCTTTCAGACAAATATCATAATAGAATCTCTTTCCAGAAAAACTTTTCTAAGATAGCTGGTATTAGAAGTTGTCCTAAGAAGCGGGTATAAAGTGAGGGTTGGTGAAATGGATCACCCACTGGTTAGATGGCAGTAAAGGTCTGAACTCTGGTCTTCCCCTGGCTTGCTTTAGTGTGCAGTTATCAAAATGTTCATTAGTTGTTAACTGAATGGAATGCACTTGCTCTCATTTGTTTGAGAAATATGGGGGAAGAAACAGTTCTAAGGACTAAGGAGCCAGATGGCTGCTGCTGGGTAAAGTCAAAGCATTGGGCAAAGACAAGGAAAAATATGGGTAATCGTCAATTTAAGGCAGGGTGTGAAAGTCAAAGGGCCTTTTGGCAACATATAAAGAAAATCTGATCTTTTTCAATCAGAGGACAGAAAACAACTCAGGATAAGAATCAGGTCTTGATTTTAAAGCTAGATGATCTCTAGAAAAGAATTAATTTTCAACCCCATGAAGTCTGTTATACCAAGGTCATGGCCTTAGTTTGGATTCAGTAGGAAACTGAAATTTGGGATTGGGATACCTAGGTCAGTGCACTTGAAACAGACCGTTGGGCCTGCAGAAGTAGCACCTTTTTCATATGAAAGGTTAACACGTGTTGCTTGAAAACAGTGTGGAAGCCTCTGCATTATAAACAATTGTGCCTTCATACCCGGATCCCACCCCTAGCTTTCCTCCTGGTAACTAGAATGGTAATTAGGGTCAAGTCACAGCTTAACCTGGATAAGGAAATCCTATTGGCAAAGAAAAGAAAGGAGCTGAGGACCTAGCCAACATGTATGAGCAGGAATTGGGAGACTGTGTAAGACATTGGAATGGGAGGATGCTAGTCAAGGGGGATTCATTATATAGTTGGATAAGAAAGAGTTTATTGATATGAAAACACTCAACTAGAACATAACATTTAATACCTTGGGAAGGACCTTTAGTCAGAAGTGATAACATGTTGTTAGGAGGCTCTTAGAAGCTTGGAGAAAACAGTGGCACTTAATGAAGTAGAAATGTGAGGATTACTATGGTAGATGGTAGAATAAGACATCGAAATCTCAGAGAAATAGACAGACTACAAAATCACCCGTCAACTAAGTTCCATGTGAAGGAAGGTCTAGAAAAGCCTACAATTACCAGAGTTTTAAATTATATGCTGGTGAGAGCTGTACCAGGATCGTTAAGCAGTTCAGTGGTGACTATCCTTTTTAGACTGGAACTGGTGGTAGGAGATGTTATTACAGAACTGTGGATGATATAATCTCAAAATAAGAAAGTCTAGACAGTGATACTTCACCATAAATAGTGAGGCAGACAAAAATGTCATTTGAATGTCAAAGCCATAGTCCAGGAGACTTGACCTGCAGGAAGCTCTGGAGATATGTTTCAGATCGTGGTGTTCCTGGGAGGAAGAGAGCTGGGAAAAAAAATGTGAGAGTTGCTGAAACTGCATAGTAAAAAAAAAAAATCTAGGATGCAGAATAAATCAAGGTCAGGAATCTTGAGGCCACTGCTCCACTAGGAAGTCAGAAGCCATTTGCTTAATTTCTGGACCTGAACCAGTTCTCAGACCCAGAACCATTGCCCTGAGGAGAGACCCAGTAATACCACAGCAAATGCATCCCCAAATGATTCTCCCAATACATCCTCAAAGGAAATACATCATCAACTTGGGTAACTTTATGCTGGGAAAGGGGAATTCCCAAACATTTTAAAGACTTTTGGACACAGGGTATGAGGTATAATCTGGGGGAATCAAAGCATTAACATAGCCTCCTTGTTAGAGGGAAATTATGGGGACCAGACAGCAAATGGAAACCTGATAAAGTCTGTTTCACAGGGGCTCTTTTGGGTCCATACACCCATGAACTGGACATTTCTTTGGTCCAAATGCATAATTAGAACAGATATATTGTATACTTGTTGGAGCATCACAACTGTTTTTTTGGCCTATGGAATAAGAGCTGTTACAGTGGTATAGTAAGTCTGACCAAACTAGTAAATCAGAGACAGTATTGCATCCCAGGCAGAATGGCATGTCTCTTTTTAATGATCTAAATGATGTAGGGAGGATGGTCCTCATTATATGCTCACTTTATTCACCAGTCTGACTCCTGGATTCTGGGTGATGACAGTGGACTGATGCAGACTTAACCAAGTAGTAGCCCCATTTGAGGCTGTGGTGACAGACGTGGTATCTTTGCTTGATTGGATAATAAGGCCTTGAGTGTATGGTATGCGACCAAGACTCTGACAGAGTTTATTCCATTCCCATCAGGAGGGGGGATTTAAAGAGTTTCTATACTATGACAACATTAAGCATTTATGGCCTTTCTCAGAACTATGTTGATTTTCCGGCTCTCTTTTATAATATAGTCTGGAAGGATCTGGCTCAATGAGATATTCTGTACAACTGTGCATTAGTTCAGTTTATCAGTGACATGCTGTTAGTCCTGGGTCAGTGAGAAGCTGGAAAGTGTGTTGGAGGCTTTGTGAAGATACACACATTCCAGAGGTTGTCAAATAAACCCTATGAAAATCTGGGTGCCTGCCACATCAGTGTATCCCTTGGTGGGTCACACAGAACTTGACTTCTTCCTCTAGTCAATCTGTTTTCCTTACTGCCTTATAGTAACTCCCCAGTGAAGTTCCTGCAGGAAATCTCTTGTTTCCTTAAGAGAGAATCCAGACTCTTAAATGTTTGTAAATGATGCTTGCTCTCATATACATCAAAGCTCTAAATTTGAAATTTCCAGGATTCAGAATTTTCCCATAGTTGTTTGTAACAAAATGGAACACAACCATTATGGCATCACAGTTTGTGTCTATAACTCTCCCAACATATAAAGCGACCCCATTATAATTTCAGAAATTAGACATTTAGCTAACATTTTGGAGCCAGTTAAGATTAGCACAATCAATACTCTGTTATAGATTACAAGGTAGATTTGACCAACAGAAAAATAGTTTTACAGAACTAATGAATTCTTGATTTTATTCTGATCAGAAAAAATGGATGTGGAGTCAACGTTGGAAATAAATGCTACACATGCATTGGAAAAAAATGCTACAATATATTCCAGATAATTTAAAATCTAACTATGACGTGATTAGTCATTAGAAATAAAAATCCTGTAATGCATATGATCATGATGGACCTGTAATCATGGAGCAGTCGCACACTAGCATATAAGTGGCTGTGAAGCTGGTAAGATGCTGCTTAAGCTACATTGTTAATGATATGCAAAGAAGCTTATCTCCCTAAGATTCTGGACAAGTATCATATAACATGTCCTTGGAAAGAATTGAAAAGAGGGTCAAGGTAGAAAGAAATTATTTACCTCCCACAGATTTAATTCTGAAGAAGGGTGGTGCTGAAAAATCGTCCAAGGAGGATTGTGGAACAAGAGAGTTTGCCTTCCTTGTGTTAAGACAAGAGTAAAATAAAAATCAAATACAGTGTTTTCCCCCAAATCTCCTCAACTGTGATTCAAAGCAAAGAGTAGACAAAAGCCTTGCATAAAAAAAAAAGAAATTTTCTGAGAACCTAAATATTTTACAGCTGGTATACTCTGAAAGGTCCACTATGAGCTATTAAGAAATCTGTGGTTACATAAAGGAGTTTGCTTAGTTGATGAATCAGTTTGAAATAAGTTCCCAGCCAAGATTAAATTTACCTATGCCATACTTTATTACACAATTTTAGATTATCTTGAGAAAAAAAATGAAGACTCATTTGATTTAGGAAGGCTATCTCAAGTGTCTACAGTTTAATCTTGTTTTGTTTTTTGGCTTTCTAAAATATACTTATGTATTATAATAAAAATTGTGCAATTTTACATATCTAATGGATATAACGTATTCATTTATACAAATTGGTATTACTCATATTGAAGCAAAGCAATGGGATTGGCACTGAGAAACTGCCATAAGCCTTATCTATACAGCTGACGTTCTCTGTAGCCCCTGACAAAGCCAATCTACTCTTTCTCCCCAGAGGGAATGCTTAAGTTAAAATTTGTGTTCTTCATCATTTTGCTTTACTTTATGGTTTCCCTCAAATGGATATACCCTTAAATAAAACATCATGTATTTTATTTGTGTTTACTTTATAGAAGTGGTGTCATACTCTACCCTTCTGCAGTTGTTTTTCATTCATCATCTGACATTATGTTCTAAGACTCACCTGTGTTGATTTGTGTGGCTGTAATTAAATCATTTTATTTATAATATTTAATCATATGGACTCTTAAAAGTAGTCTATTTTTGAGAGCAGTTTTAGATTTACAGCAAAACTGAGAGCAAGGCAGAGAGAATTCCCTAGACTCCTGCCTCCATACCTGCATAGTTGCCCTCCTTACCAATATCCCCCACCAGAGTGGGATGTTTGTTAATATTGATGAACTTATACTGATGCATCATTATCACCCAAGTCTATAGTTTACATTACCATTCACTTTTGGTGTACATTCTAAGAACTTGAACAAATCTATGATGCTATGTATCCACCATTATAGTTGTTTTACTGCCCTAAAAAATTCCTCTGTGCTCTGTCTATTCATCCTACCTCTCCCACCCCCAATTCCTGGCAGCCACTGATCTTTTATTGTCTCAACTGCTTTGCCTTTTCTAGAATGTCATATAGTTGGAGTCATACAGTATGTAGCCTTTACAGCTTGACTTCTCACACAGTAATATATATTTAAGTTTCCTCCACGTCTTTTCATGGCTTGGTAGCTTGTTTCTTTTTCATGCTGAATAATATTCCATTGTATGGATGTACCACAGTCTGTTTATCCATTTACCTATTGAAGAATATCTTAGTTGCTTCTAACTTTTTGCAGTTATGAGTAGAGATGCTGTAAATACACATGTGTAAGTGTTTGTGTGACATAGGTGTTCAGTTCCTTTGGATAAATACCAAGTAGTGAAATTGTTGGATCAAATGGGAAGAGTACGTTTAGTTTTGTAAGAAACGGTCGTCCAGACTGGCTGGACCGTACTTCCTCCCGACCAGCAATGCATGAGAGTTTCCTCTTGCTCCACATTCCTGTCAGCTTTGGGTGTTGTCAGTGTTCTAGAATTTGGCCATTCTAATACGTGTGTAGTAGTGCAGTTAATTTGATACAGCAGCACCATGTATTTTAAATTGAAAAATATACAAAATGTTTATTCTCTAACTTTTAACAAGAAAGAAGGTGTGTTTAAAAGTGGGAATGACTTGTAGGAATGACTTCAGAGTGGTGGTGGAATAGGAAGCCCTGGACCTCACTCCCCCACAGTGACACCGATCTAACAGTACTATACAGTCCAAAAAACCTTCATGAGAACTCCAGAAATTAGTTTCACAGTTGTAGTACCACAGGCAATTGCAAAGCCATGAACAACTGCTTTGGAGTAAGTTAAAAAGAAAAAAAAAAAAGCTCCTCCCCCCAAGCCAGCACCACTTAGCTTAATATTAACATAAAACTATGCATATACGCTGAGAAAACCATAATTCAAAAAGAGTCATGTACCAAACTGTTCATTGCAGCTCTATTTACAATAGCCCGGAGATGGAAACAACCTAAGTGCCCATCATCGGATGAATGGATAAAGAAGATGTGGCACATATATACGATGAAATATTGCTCAGCCATAAAAAGAAATGAAATTGAGCTATTTGTAATGAGGTGGATAGACCTAGAGTCTGTCATACAGAGTGAAGTAAGTCAGAAAGAGAAAGACAAATACCATATATTAACACATATATATGGAATTTAAGAAAACAAAAATGTCATGAAGAACCTAGGGGTAAGACAGGAATAAAGACACAGACCTACTAGAGAATGGACTTGAGGATATGGGGAGGGGGAAGGATGAGCTGTGACAAAGCGAGAGAGAGGCATGGACATATATACACTACCAAACAGTAAGGTAGATAGCTAGTGGGAAGCAGCCGCGTAGCACAGGGAGATCAGCTCGGTGCATTGTGACTGCCTGGAGGGGTGGGATAGGGAGGGTGGGAGGGAGGGAGACGCAAGAGGGAAGAGATATGGGAACATGTGTATGTGTATAACTGATTCACTTTGTTATAAAGCAGAAACTAACACACCATTGTAAAGCAATTATACCCCAATAAAGATGTTAAAAAAAAAACGGTGCTAGTGGGTACAAACGTAAAAAGATATAAATCTGTGACATAACAAAAGTGGGGAGGGAAACGTAAAGGAGTAGAGTTTTTGTTTGTGGTTGAAGTTAACAGTTTAAAATCGCTTTGGGAAGGTTTATCCATAAGGATTTTAAAGTCATTAGATAAGCTGTTATGTCTAAAAGGAGTTCATTTCCAAGGGCCAGTGCAGTTTACTAAGAGATTAGGAGGAATAGCTGAAAAGAAGCTGTGCAGAATTTAAGAAAAAAAAAAAATCTATTTGAGATTGCCTCAAGGAATGTTAAATATGACTCAAGGCAGAAAAATGAAAAGGCACTTCTGAGAAAAGATTAAGGGCTGGAGTAAAGTTCCCTAATCAGAGAGAGATGTTTCTAGAGAAGAGGAGTATTGGGAACAGGAGAGGGAGTGGGGGATTGTGTCAGAGTTAGAGGCAGAGTGTCCAGGGGCTCATAGAAGCCCAGAGAGAGTAGATTTCCAGTGCGGCC
>NW_006777082.1:2005488-2009340 GCF_000442215.2 Lipotes vexillifer | reverse complement strand
GGAAAGAGTTTTGGGAACCGTGATAAGCCATCTCTGAGATGATGATGGAGTAGACCTATGTATACATATATATGTACATATACATAACTGCCCATTCCACTTCCAAAATATTTCTAATATTCATTTAATTCTCAGCTGCTAGCGACCCAATTCAGACTACCATTTTCTCCTGCCAGATCAGAGTCAACCTTTTGCTCTCTACAAATCCATTGTGACTCACATTTTAGCCATCGTGGTATTTTAAAAATTAAAATTTGATCATTTTGTTCTCCTGATTAAAACCATGCAATAGCTTCCCAATGCTCTTAGAATAAAAGCCAAAATCTTAAGGTGGCTTACAAGGCAATTCTTGAGATCGTTCTGCAGAATCATCATCTTTTACCTGGTCTTCCCTTCCCATTCTGTGCTCCAGCTACACTGGCCTCTTACCTTCTCAGAATTGCCATGTGTGTTGCACTCAGGATATTCATACATTTTCTTCCCTGTTCTTGGAAGACACTTCCTTTTCTTCTTTAGTGAGGTTGCCAGATTTAGGAAAAACATGTAGGATGTCCAGTTGAATTTGTATTTCAGATACACAGCAAATAACCTTTTAGTCTAAGTATGTCCCATGCAATATTTGGGTGGCTTGTTTTATCTGGTAACCCTATTCCTTAGTCTACCTAATTCCTTACCTTTCAAATTTCAGTGTAAGTGTTACCTCCTCTCTAATTTTCTCAGACTAGTTTAGATTTCATTTCTTACACATTCTCATAACATGCAGTACCGATATTATTTAGTATCTGTCTTCCCCATTAGATCACAGGCTCCGTGATTTAAAAATGTTTGGCAAGTATCTAGCACAATATTGACACACAATAGGATCTCAATAAATACTTTTGAATGAACATCTTAGCAAATAATAATGAAGCCCAGGGCAGTGTGGAGTGTCGTGCATGCACTATATTGTAAAATACGTTAAGCCTGTGCTTAAATTCCAGCATTAAAATACACCAGCTGAGTTATCTTGGGTAAATCTGTGTTTGCTCAGCAGAAAATTGGAGTGACAATACTCTAAATTATAAGACTTGTCAGAATTACATGTGAAGGTACATAATAAATGTTCAAAAATGTATTACATTTTTCCCTCCTCCGTGAATTTGGTAAAGAACTGTGAGGCAGCCTCATCTTCCTTCATCTTTTGTGAATCAATCAAAAGTCCCCTCTGATGTGAGTCCCTCCACATGGCATCAGTTCACATCAGTCTGCTAAGTACATACTCTCCCTCCCTCTTTAACTCTGTTCACTCACAGACTGGGGTTCTCCTAACTCCCAGATGTCTTCTAGGCCACAAGTTTGCTTTGATAAGCACCTGCATGGAAAAGAAGATTTTGGGTTCTTTGGGGTCTACATACACAAAATTGCTTTATGTTTTTTTAAATTTTTGCTTTATTTTTAGTCACTCTCCATGCCCAGTTGTGGTAGAGCTGCAGCTTTCCAAAAACTTTGCTCTAGGACATGGAATGAAATCTACTCTACTCTTGAATCTGGAAATTCCCTCCTTTGCCAGGTTTAGATCGTAGGTAATGGACATTGGCGTACAGCTTTGTCGACTGAAAAAAAACATGCACAGTCTAAAAGTTGAGAGTTATGTTTTATTTGGTGTACATTCTTAGGACTTCAAGCCCAGGAGAGAGCATCTCATATAATGCTGAGAGACTGCTCTGAAGAGGAAGTGGGGAAGCCAGAATATATAGGAGTTTTTGCAACAAAACCAGGTGGTCAGAACATCAAAAGATTACTGTTAATTAAAGAAAACCAGACATCTCAAGGAATTCAGTACTTTTCTGTATATGGGGAGATGCAAGAGCCTGGGCTTATGGAAATCATTGCTTTGATATGTCCCTCAGCTATCTGGGGCCAATATCCTGTGTTTTCTCATCCTGAGTTTCCTCAGGGTGCACCGTCCAGGTGGCTGTACATTAATGTGCTGGCTTGATGGCTGCAGCATCCTTTGTTTACTGACAGGGCAGGCAATACTTTAGTTCTCAGCTTGTTACTCAACGAGTTTTTGTTTCCTCCCCTCCACTCCAGATCTTCTGTTAGTCCAGGGAACAGTGTGTGGGGCAGGTGGAGTGAGAACGGAATCCATTGTGTCCTTCCTCCTTGTACAGATTCTTTGCCTCATGGAATGATAGAGTACCAGTCCGTACAGGTAGTCCCAGAGGAAAAGAACACAGCACTTGAATTATTAGTTTAACAAAAATTAATTCTTCACGAATTCCCTGCCCATACTCTCTCTTCAATCTCCATTCTGTTAGTTTCCCTCCTTCCTTCCCTGCTTTTTTTTTTTTTTTTTTTTTGCGGTACGCGGGCCTCTCACTGTTGTGGCCTCTCCCGTTGCGGAGCACAGGCTCCGGACGCGCAGGCTCAGTGGCCATGGCTCGCGGGCCCAGAGGCTCCGCAGCATGTGGGATCTTCCCGGATCGGGGCACGAACCTTCATCCCCTGCATCCGCAGGCGGACTCTCAACCACTGCGCCCCCAGGGAAGCCCGAGGCTGGTGCTTTCTTAATCTACATCTCAAATCTTGCGTGGCTGGGGATAACATATGCACTTGCTTTGACTGCAAAAGCAAACTTGGTGAGGGCAACGGTTTTCTGAGGCTGGGATATCATCGCTGAATGCCCAGTAGCACTGCATGGAGCAGCCTGTGTGCGCAATAGACAACCACCTCTATACAAAATAGAATGATGCCAGTGATAAGCAGACAGATGAATAAATCCCCTTTACAACAGAAACACAGGAACGTGGGAAGGGAGGTCACCATTTCAGTGCCCTCAAGATATGCTGAAAATGAGAAAAACAGAAAAGCATTTCTGTCATCCTACAAACACTTTCATATATGCTCCTTTAAGAAAAACGACCAGTTTACTTTCCTTCTGTTTTGGAGCACTTGTGGTTAAAGGTTCCATTTGACAAAGTTTATCATGTTTTGTAAGCGTGAACACGACGGTGTGTCTCTAAAATGGTTTCCTGTCACTTACTCTGTCTTAAAGCTGTCTCCACCATACAGTTTCTGAGACTTTGATCACAACTCAGGATAAGGGCTTTCCTCAGTTGTTTCTAAGGATTCCTACACAAAAAGGCATCAGTGTGAAAAGTAAATTTCCTTTTTAAATGCTTGAATCATTTCCAGCATTCTTGGAAATTGCATGAGTCCAACTGGGTAATTCAGCCTGACTCTTTAGAGGCTTGACTTAATGAGCATGAATCCTTACAACGCAGAGCAGCAACGGAGAGATGAGGAAATAAGATAACAGGCTTCTGGTCAAGATTCGTATTGTGAGAAGAGAGGAGCTTTTAGAGATTATTTATAACAAAAGTAATGAAATGTTAGTGAAGTTTAGGGCACATTTTCTGCGAGAACCGTAGTCAAGGAGTCTACCGTTCCATCTGCCTTAAATCCACTCAGTGAGACCTTCGTTACACCTTGTGTCTCCACTCAACACTCAGTGCTTCCATTCGTCACCTCGGTTCAGTACAAAGAATGAGCTAGTAGCTCGAAAACCTGTGTAATTTGTTCCTTTTAGACACCTGGAGTTTAATAAAAATCTAGACCTGTCTCCAAGGAATTTATGTACCGTGATATCATCTAGCGCTACCTCATACACGGTAGGTGTGCTGGGTACATATACTGGGTAAATGCTCAAATTCATATATGATTGGTTAGAGTGACCACATACTGGTTTTAGAAAAAAACAAACTGAAACTTAATGACAAGTGAATATCATACGACATGTGAGAAAAGCACGTGCTAGGCTGGTGCTTTCGGAGGGGGGGATTCATTAGCGCCTCTTTCCCTCATAAAAAT
>NW_006777082.1:1980380-2005453 GCF_000442215.2 Lipotes vexillifer | reverse complement strand
TGCTGAGTGTGACCTTTTCTATGACTACCGTTGCAGTTAGCACTCATAAGCAGGTGGACTTTAAAATCTATGTCTTTACCTTGCTCTTTTAAACTTCCCTTTTACATTCCAGATCCATATTTTCAGCCAATTGGTAATGCTCTCTAGAGCTTTTTCTGGCAGGCAGATATGTTAAGTCCAAAATTATCCTTTTCCTCGTATTCAATGAAACCCTCTCTCTGAGTTCACTATTTTTTTTTTTTTAATTAACAGCACCAGAAACACTTATCCTTCTGCCTAGGTTTAAACCTCTAATCTTGATTTCTTTCTCTCTCCCTTTTCCTTTAGGTGAAACTATTAGTTTAATCAGTAAATTATTTTTAAATACTGTATTCATGTCTGCTTTTCTTTATGGAAGTTACTAGCTTAATTCACAATTTTAATTTTTTTTTTTGTTTTTGTTTTTGCGGTACGCGGGCCTCTCACTGTTGTGGCCTCTCCCGCTGCGGAGCACAGGCTCCGGACGCGCAGGCTAAATGGCCGTGGCCCACGAGCCCAGCCGCTCCGCCGCATGTGGGATCTTCCTGGACCGGGGCACGAACCTGTGTCCCCTGCATCGTCAGGCGGACTCTCAACCACTGCGCCACCAGGGAAGACCCACAATTTTAATTTTTTTTTTTGTTTTTGTTTTTGCGGTACGCGGGCCTCTCACTGTTGTGGCCTCTCCCGCTGCGGAGCACAGGCTCCGGACGCGCAGGCTAAATGGCCGTGGCCCACGAGCCCAGCCGCTCCGCCGCCTGTGGGATCTTCCTGGACCGGGGCACGAACCTGTGTCCCCTGCATCGTCAGGCGGACTCTCAACCACTGCGCCACCAGGGAAGACCCACAATTTTAATTTTATTTTTAAAAATATCATACGACAGACTTTTTTTTTTCCTTTTAGTGTACATTTCTACAAAATTTAACATATGTATAGATTTATGTAAAAACCATCATAATCAGGATTCAGAACAATTTTGTCACCCCCCAGAAATCCTTTCTGTGATCTCCTTGTAGTCACACCCTTCTCCCATTTCTGACTCAGAACTGCTGATCTGTTTTCTGTCCAAAGCCTGTCTAAAGTTGTGTCATCTTTAGAGTGTCATATAGAGGAATCCTACAGTATGCAGTCTTTTAGACTTGCTTCTTCCACTCATCATAATGTCTGACATTCATCCAAGTTGTAGTATACATTAGTAGTTTATTTTTCATGCTGAGTAGTGTTTCATGGAATGGATGTACCACCATTTGCTTTATTATCTTTCAAAACATGTGAAATTTTCTTAGGCTGCTGTTCAAGGGCCCTTATGATATGTCTTCCACTTCAAGCCTGGTTCCCTTGTTTCTCTTCCATGTACAATTTCACTGAGAAAGACTGTGCTCAGTTACATCATTATAGTCAAAACTTTTTGTCTTATGAAGTTTCTTCCAGTTTAAAATAACTTGCCCCTAAGTATCCATTCTGTTAAACTCTTAGCCCATTCTTCAAGACCATTTTCTAGGAATCTTTTTCTGAAACTTCTGAATAGGGTTTGCCTCTCTGAAAACTTTATGGAGTGCTTTGATTTTATGAGGCTTATGGTGATTTATAGCCATGCTTGTCTTAGAGATTGTATATGGATGTAAGATGAATCATATAAGTTAAAATGGTGTCTGTGAGTAAATATTAGAAATCAAGACATAGTGGATCATCAGAAATATGCAAAATCGCTTTAACTAAAATTTCTGAAAGGTTTTCACAAAATAGGGTGAATGTAACTGCAGAGCATGTGCTTATCCTTCAGCAAACCCCATTTTTTTAAGGAATTCTACTTGAAGGCCCATTCAAATACCTTCTGACAAGAAAAGTTCTCTGCCTTTGTAGTGAGATCGGTCCCATGTTAGGTTTGAGGGTCAAGTATATCCTCACTAGAGAAATGTCTCAAACTCTTAGACCTTGAGTTCACTAAAATTTTGATTTATATCCCTAATTACATTTTTCTTTTTTTCCTTTCTGTGTTAGTTTGCTAGGGCTGGTATAACAAAATACAACAGACTGGGTGACTTAAACAACAGAAATTTATTTCCTTATAGTTGTGGAGGCTAGAAGTCCAAGACCAAGGTGGTATAGCAGGTTTGGTTTCTTTTGAGCCTCTCCTCTTGGCTTGCAGATGGCCAACTTCTTGCTGTGTCCTCACATATTCTTTCCTCTGTGTCCTCATATTCCTGGTGTCTCTCTGTGTGTCCATCCCTCTTCATATAAGGACACCAGTCAGATTGGATTTGCAACATTAATTTTATATATCAATAAGGAAAGAAAAAGTCAGTAAACCATGAAATATCATCTGTTATTTCATACATCCAAATTAATAATGTGGGAAATGTTTATTTTATTATCACCCACCCTAATGTCTCATTTTACCTTAATTACATCTTTAAAGGCTCTCTGTCCAAATACAGCCACATTCATAGGTACTGGAAGTTAGGACTTTAGCATGTGAATTTAGCCCATAACACTTGCTTAACAAGGAACTTCTTGAAAACTTGTCTTCCTATATAACTTACTTATAAATAAATTGGTCAGGTTTGCCCAATTAGAATGTCTTGGCAGATAGATTTCTCATGACAGATTAATAAATTGACCTTCTAGAAAGTCTCTTGTGAGAGTTTAGTTTACATAAATCGGCATTTACTTGCCAGTCAACTCTGGAACATCAATAAAATAAAAATTTTGAATTATTATGGCAGATGCTGGGCCAGAATTATGGTAAATCTGGAAGATAAATGCCTGATCTGGACAACTGTTTTGGAAGGCAGCCCACCTTCTCCAGCTATAGTCCTTTGCATTGTCTGGTCCTGCATCACCTTCCATTTGCGACTTCCGCAGTCTTAGTCACCCTTGATATTTAACCTTGAACAAGCTACTTTATTTCATTCATAATAAGATAAACATTTCTCACATTTTACCACATTATTGATTTGGATGCATGAAATAATAGATGATATTTCATGGTGTACTGACTTTTTTCCCCTTACTGGTATGTAAAATTAATGTGGCAATTTAAAACTTACAGCAAGTTCAACTTAAAACTTAAGTTGAAATAGGATACCTCTCTAGCTGCCTTTCCAGAATTGAGAAAATAAAAGTACAGGCCTCATTATGTTCTGAGGATTAAATAATCTATCGCTTGTTACAGGTCTTGGCACATGATATACACTCAAGAAGTATTGCTATTGTCATTATTTTAATGTAAAATTTTTTTGCTTGTACAAAGCCTCATGTATAGGAAATGAATAATAAACATTTTACTGAAGAGGAATTCAGATTTTGGGGAGGAATTAATGCTTATGATTCTTACTTCAATGATGGCAACCTATAAACACAGAGAAAAAGTTTATGAAAGTCCATTTCCTCAGAGCCAGAGTTTGTCAGCCAGAGAGATGGGAATGAGAGTATTGTACTATAATCCCAGATTTAATCTGGACCTGAAAAACACATGAGTATAGTGTCTTTGAAAGCAATATAAAATAACATTTATCTTATTAAAAACTTTGCTATTGCTCTCAATACTAATAAGATTCTCCTAAGAGGGTGTTTAAAAGTCTGTGACAGTTACTACAACATTCCTCTGTTTCAGCCACATCCTTCTCCTGGTTTCCTGGCCTTTCAGTGAGGAGGAAAACCTGACTCTTAGGTTCCTGACCAGTTCTACTCAGAAATTTTACTTTTCTCCCATGCCCCCGTCTGTCTCATTGTCCCTTGGACATTATTGTCAGCAAACCCTGCTGTATATTCATTTGGAGTGGTGATAAGCAATAGGAAAATGTGTAGCCCTTTCTCAAAGAAAAACTAGGGACCCAATTACCCAAGGATAATTCAGGAATGTTATTCTTCCTTCACCATGTTAGTTTTATCCTGTTTTCCTAATTGTGGGAAAAAATGGAATTCACTTTTTGTAGTCAAATATTACTTTCTACCGGTTAGGAATCTTATCTAGGGAACAAGAAAGCAAGAAGAAATTGTGGTCACACTTATGTCCTAGGGTTAACATATGTCCTTAGAATCACTTGGAAATTTTCCTCTCCTAAATTGCATTCTCCATGATACAGAAACTCCCCTGTGTTCCACACACTGTGGGGCACAAATATCTTCCTGATGTCTGTGTCTTGCATTTACTAAAAGGTGATTTTCAGGCTGGGTCAGAATTTCCAGTTGATAGTTGTGCAGCACCCTATTTTTGATCTCATCAAAATTATACTCAAATCATTATTTGTGTTCCACATTTGATGATGAACTTCATGAGAGCAGGTGCCATGGAGTAGGTGGCTTATCTTCAGGGATAATAAAGACCCTATTTGTTTTGGTGTCTAATACACATTCCATGGATATTTGTTAGAAAAAGGAATAAATGACTGAGTAAAGAAATGAATGAAGAAGTATACCTAAATGGTCAGCAATTCCAGAAAAGCCCCGACTTACAAAAAAATTGTAAAAAGTTCAGAAATACAGAAAATAGCTTGACTTAATTCTATCTAAAATGCTGATACATTCAAGGGCTTCGTTTTCTAATCTTTCCTTGCAAGGGATGTACACAAACCAAGCCAAGCAGTTTCTTTATTCGTTTGTGTCTACACATAAATGTTACCTACGGGTCTTCCCAGTTAAGAGCAGTGGCCTCCCTGTGCCTCCTCTGATTCTTCACAGCCAGGACCATCTGGCAGTCTCAGTCCTGCCGATTTCCTCACCGTGTCTGCCTCCCCTGATAAACGGATCTCTCCTCCAAAAGGCATCCTCTCCCTTCCCCATCACCCAGCCATGAGTCGCTCATAAAGATGAGAAAGAAACTCTTCTATTCCGATACGATTTGCCAACGAGTGATTTGCATTTATTTAATCATAACCAAGATATGGTCCCAGCAAATAGCTACTTAGAGATTTTTTTCCCAGTTTAATCTATAACTATAATTATCATCTTCAGTTTTATTCCATGGGCCTTATGAAAGAAAGACAACTATTTTCCTTGGGATTTTATTAATATTAAGCAATAAGGCATTGAGCTGCCAAACAAGTCACTTATTTGGACATTGTAAAGGATAAATGGTATTTACTTCCCCTCTGAAGTTAATTTTGTAATTGACAGATTTTTCCATATATTTTTATGGTTTTATTAGCATTTTATAGCATGTTTTATATTTGAGGGAACTGCTTTACACTCACTTTAATTAGTTATTTCTTGTATGTATCAGTTTCAGTAATGGAAAGAGTAAAGTCAAAAAGATTTTGAAAAGCAAGATGTCACATATGCATACAAATTAAACTTTAATGACTTCCATCTGTGGATTATTACCCAGAATCACAAGTAGTTTGAGAGAAAAATGGTATGAATGACAGGCCTTGCTAGTTTTCTCATCTCATCCAGAAGAGGGTGAAATGACTGTCTTTAAACATCTTTTAAGTTGCTTAATAAAATGGGCACACTGAATGACTACAGTAGATGAGAAGAAGAAATAATACAAAGTGCAAGGTACAATACACGCACATGATCAGTAGCCAATGTCATAATAACGCAACCATTTAATGCTCAAGAATACAGGCTTCTGGAGCCTCCAACCTAGGTTTGATCTAGGTTTTACCACTTAAACTAGTATGTGACAAGTAAATTTGTTAATGTCTTTTTATCATGCTTTCCCCACGTGCACAGTGGATCTATCAGTACCTGTTTAGGTTTAAATACATTCTTCTACGAAGTGCTAAACTCAGTACCTGATACCTGGTGAGCCCTAAATAATGTTCACTAGCATTATTTGTATGAGCCATTTAAAGATTTTTTTCTCTTGTACTACGATATTATTGATATCCATTTCTACCCTGCCCTTCAGCTTTGATTTTGGCCAAAATTTTATGAAACTGCACTGTTTTAAGTGACAGATCATACTGTGACTTGATCATCATGGATTAAAATCTAAAATCATTCAATCTATGCCTGGTAAGGGTGATGTATCCTTTATCTGGAAGGAAACTTTCACCATTATCCTAAGCTTTCCTTGTGTCCCAAATGATCTATGTAACCAAACTATTCCCATTGAGGAGTATAAATATGACAAACATATCTAAATAGATATAGATGGGTCTGTGGAAAAGCTCCTAAACTTTCCTGCCTTCTAAAGTGAGCAGATGCTTCCTCTTATAATGGGGCAGTGCTGTATGGGGCTTGTGAGGGCCATCATCATTTAATGTGCAGTTGATGGCATTCATCTGCTGCAGTAAGCCAGGTTTCATGTGGATGTCAAATAACCAATTCGTAGTACCTCAGACTTCTTCTAATTTCAGATTTTTTTGTTTTGAAATTCAACCAGTGATTAAAATCCAGCATCAAATTAAGAACAGCAGGAACATTATTGTCAGTCTGAAATATATTCTGGGCTAGACAGCATCACATCAGTGTTGATTTCAGTTTTATTTTGAGCATTTTTGCACATTTCCCAGCCCTGTTGAAAGAGCTGAAGTAACCAGTGCTCATTATGTTTTGCCTAGGTAAGTCAGATATTTGCGTCAGTTTCCTCAGTATATCATTAAAGGATTGTCATTTTTCTTTCATGTAATGTCAACAATTATCAGAGTAATGTGTAGAGATGAGCCAAGCTAGATCAGCAAATATATTCTTTTAAATGTATTGTTAGTAATGGATATGTGTTTAGTACACATGATTGTTTAGTTTCTACATACTGTTCAACTAGCCTTTGTATTTTAAAGCACAGAAATAATGCATTAAAGTTCTTATGTGAATTATTGTTGCAATATAAATTGCAGCCATCACTGAAAATAATGTGTAGAAACAGCATATAGTGAGAGCCCAGATATTAACATTAGTACATGGATAGCCAATGTTTATTTAATTCATGAGCATTGTGCAGGGTTCAGTGGAATCTGAAGAAGAATAAATGACTGCAGAAAAGTATATCTTTTTTTTTTATTTTTTGCGGTGCGTGGGCCTCTCACTGTTGTGGCCTCTCCTGTTGCGGAGCACAGGCTCCGGACGCACAGGCTCAGCGGCCATGGCTCACGGGCCCAGCTGCTCTGCGGCATGTGGGATCTTCCCGGACTGGGGCACGAACCCGTGTCCCCTGCATCGGCAGGCGGACTCTCAACCACTGCGCCACCAGGGAAGCCCGAGAAAAAGTGTATCTTTAAAACTGATGGAAATGTGGACACTAGACCTTCTAATGTTCTCCATGATGACTAGTGACCATTCACGCGAGTTAGTGTCCATCATTTACAGTCCTGCTTTAGGCCATGCCTTATCATTTTGTAGTTCTGGCTGGTGTTGATGTCAGATTTGTCCATGAACTTTCAGTCTCCTCCTTGCCTAATTTGCATTTGACATCTCCTTTTCTATTATTCTAGTATCTGGCTATTGCTTGCCCAGCTCTACACCTGTGTTGTGAAGTTGATTTTCCTAGCTTGCCAAGTCTTTTTTGGTGTCCAGTCCCTAGCTGGCCTCTGCTTTTCATTTCATTACCTTCATCTTTATGACTAATGACATGTCAGACTACTAAGGAGTTGAGAATTTAAATGGACTTAGATATACCAGTTTGAAAGTGTAAATAATGCATAAATAAGTGTTAAATTGCATGGCACAAATACTTACTGTTGTAGGAATTGAAAGAGACTGTCAATGTTTATATGTATGTATGTATGCATTCATTTATACACCATAGGCAGGTTCAGTGAATTCATATGCAAACACACACACACAGGAAGACATACACATGCATAGCTTTGGATCTATATGACATAAGATGGGCACATATATTACATAGCAGTGGATATATGTTCAATAAGGTTCATGGTTTAAGCATAGTTAAATAAATTACTACTAGGTCAGCCACACTTACTCCCCTGCTTTTTCTTTTGCTCCAAAAAGGTACATTTTCAAATATGCTTCTGGAAAATGAGGCTACTAGAATTTATTTCACACTGCTCCTCTCTGTAATGTTTCTTTTTCTGTTAATGACATTAATAGATTATTCTGCCCCATCAGCCTCCCCCAGGAGAATGGGAAATGCCTGAATGCTCTGAAAAGAGGTCTGTAAAAAGTGGGCATGTAGTAGAATTATATAAATGTGATGTCCTTAGGATATTTGAGTGAGAGCTTGCTAAGAATTCTTTAAGGATATTAGCACATGTATGGAGAAATAAGTGAATTTTCTTTTAAGCCTGGGTCTTAGTTCAGGCTGCAGTAACAGGATACCATAGACTGAGTGGTTTAAACAACAAACATTGATTTCTCACAGTTCTGAAGAGTAGAATTCTGAGATCAGGGTACCAGCATAGTCGGGTTCTTGGTGAAGGTCTTCTTCCTGGTTTACAGACAGCCATCTACTCCTTGTATCCTCACAGGGCAGAGAGCAGAGAGAGATCTCCTGTCTCCTCCTCTTTTCTTAAGGGCACTAATCTCATCATGAGGGTCCTTATGAGGGACCTTATCTAACCTTAATTTTCTCCCCAAAAGCCTGTCTCCAAATACCATCACATTGGGGGTACAGATGTCATCATATCAATTTTGAAGGGGCATCAGCATTTAGTCCATCACACCTGGGGAAGAGTAACCAAGTCTTTGAGAAACAGAACCCTGATCAAGAGAAAAGGTACAGGGAACAAGGTAACTTGTCCCACTTTGGAGACTGGAGAAGTTTTTCTACTTAGGCTTTTATATGTGAGATCTCTCTGGCATAACTTTTCCAGGGGTAGTTGCAGGAACTTGAAAGTACAGGGCTTTATAATTTGGCAATTCCTTGGATGAAAATTGCTAGGAACTCTGAATGAAAGTCTATACCCATTGGTCATAAAAATAATCAGATATGTAGGGTTGACAGATAAAAGATATAATGCTCATTTAAACTCAAATTTCAGATAAATAATACTGTTTGTAGTATAAGTATGTCCCACGCAGTATTTTTATTTGCTAAATTTGGAACTCCTACAAGTAAGTAAGTAACACATTTACAGACCATTATATTCTTGAGGCAAACTGTTATGGAAGGGGTGGATTTCCACTGCAAACAATTTGCAAATTAAAAACTACTGACCTGGGCTTCCCTGGTGGCGCAGTGGTTAAGAATCTGCCTGCCAATGCAAGGGGACACGGGTTTGAGCCCTGCTCCGGGAAGATCCCACATGCCGCACAGCAACTAAGCCCGTGCGCTACAACTACTGAGCCTGTGCTTTAGAGCCCACGTGCCACAATTACTGAAGCCCGCGCACCTAGAGCCCGTGCTCCACAACAAAAGAAGCCACCGCAGTGAGAAGCCCGTGCACCACAAGGAAGAGTAGCCCCTGTTTGCCACAACTAGAGAAAGCCTTCATGCAGCAACGAAGACCCAGTGCAGCCAAAAATAAATAAATAAATAAATTTATTTTAAAAAACGCAAAACAACTACTGACCTAGTAAAGTAAGCATTTCCATGGGAAACCTTTGAGATAACTGGCCAAAATAGTCAACTGAGAAATATTATGGAACAAGGACACTGTGGATGTGGTAATTATAAAGAAATTTACAAATAGTAATAACCAGTTTATAATTGACTAGAAAAATTAAATGTGGGCATGGTTCCATAAATGTTGATAATAAGTAAATGCATTTCTTCCCAATGAAGGCTTCATGCAAATAAAGTTTGCTTAAGTAAGACATAGATTAACATGATACGAGTACTTAACATTTTGGTCTGAGCTCAAAAGATCATATTCAGCAAAATCCTTACAGAGGAGAAAACCTCTTTTTGTGGGCCACTGGGTTTGTGGCCTACAGAAGCTATGCTGAGACCACCGAAGTACATACATATTGATGCTGAATTTTACAAAATTGCTAGTAGATTTCTACAGGCTAGCGATTTGATTAGTATGCTCTTCATCTTTAATCAGGTTGAAAATATGGAAGAACTCAAAAATGCAGAGACCAATAAGGAGTTTGATGACTTATTAAGAGTATGGTTGAAAGCATTCATCATGGCCATAGGTTTCGGACATTAATATTTTGGTATTCAGTGAATAAGAGAGAAACGTTTATTATATTCTTCCTTTTCAACTTGGAAAATATTTGATACATGGACTTGTTAATAATGGCTAGTTGTATTTTTAAAACAAAGTTTTAGATGTAATTGTATTAAATTTCTGTGATAAAAATAGAATTAATTTATTAAAAGAATGAGAGATTAAATTAGGGACAGAACAGTTGTAAGTGAAAAAGAAGCATATATTAAGCTTTGATAACTTCCATTGAATTATTTTAGACTATATTCTTGAACTGGGATAATCTAATAAGAAAAATCTTAACTGTATTTCATCATAAGTATTAATTAGAATGTAAAATAATGTTTTAATAGCACTATGTTTATCGGATTAGTTTGGGGTGCTATGAATTCACACTCAGGTTTTTGATTGTTAAAATTATTTTAGGTCCAAAGGTCCCTTTTTTTTTTTTTTTTTTTTTTTTTAGCTCTTGAACATGGCCCTGTGCTACCCAGTATTACTCTAAGAAAAATAACACATGGTTATTGCACTTGAACATTGCATTCTGTTTTTCCTTTTGGTGTCAGTAGCTTCCATGGTTCCCTTAAGAAGTGGAGAACAATTATGGTTCAATGAGAGTGAGTGCTGATAAATGACACCTGGAACAGAATTGATTTACAAGGTGATACAGTGTTGGGGCTCTGGGTTTACCCCTCCTTTGGCCTCCTTGTTACATTTCAACTTTAATTCTCACTCTTATTTACATGGCTTTCAGACCCTGTTGTCTAAGTCATTGGTTCACCTCCACTCTTCCCACCCTGACTTCTTTATTGGACTCACATTTCATGATCCTCCTATTACAGCCATTGCATTTAACCCTTGCATTTAACCTTAGTAAAAGTTATTGCGTCACTCTAATATTCTTCCATAGCACCTCTTAGAAGCCATTGCATGAAGATCTACATATTTCCTCCTCAGCCTGCCACATCTATCCTATGTGAATTTAGTTCCAAACCGGCTGTTCACCTTGGAGGGTGCTTTATGGGGATTAGGTACTGGTTACATACACTGTGCCATGTATTGTGGAAGATTGTCTTTAAGAATAATTATAAGCCAAGTTTTAGCTTCTGTGTTTTGTCCGTCCTTTTCGCACCATCCTAGCCTCAGCCTCTCAAGGTCGGGACTGCCTCCTGCCACCTGGAAGCCTACAATTTAATAGGATTCCAAGAACCTCCATGACCTGAAACTTTTATACTTCTTCCCTGATTTGCATTTTTTTGGTAATATCTGTTAAAGATTTAATCAGATAAGCTAATTGGCCTTAATGTGAAGTCAATGCTTGTGCTTTATTTGAAGTTTTATCCTAATTGAAAGTCATATTTTCCCAGAAACATTACAGGAATTGACTCAAATGGTAGGAAATACAGGATGAGTTTAAGCTCCTTCAGTGAGATGTTTTTAGGCAGGCAGCTCTTCCCCTGCTCTTCACATCATACCTTGGAATCTAATACGTCCATGACAAATGTCTAAGCCAGGCTGGTGAAAACTCAGATGGATTAGTTAGGAAGAGGTAAAATCATCTGGAAGTGAATGAGAGAGTCCTGCAGTCCTATAACTTTCCTCTACACTCTCCAATGAACTTTCTCCTACTTTGCACGGTAAATAGAAGACTCCAAAGAGCAATTACCCTAATTATTTTTACCATCAAATCTACAAATCGACCACTATTCATACATGTATGTTTGTTTTTTCCTTTGGTTATGACGTTATCTAAGATCAGCCCCTCCCACCATGCTGTACTTTCAGCTTCTTCCTCTCCACTCTCTTTTTGTCATTTGAATATTCTAAAGTTGGTTCAACTTAAAAGCAGCCCTTTTCCAATCTCATACTCCCTTCCAGAGTCTGCTCTTTTTCACTCTTCTACTTAGGAGGCAAACTTCTTGAACAAGTTATGTAGAATGACCAGTTTCATTCTTCAGTCTGCTAAAATGTGACATTTTTGCCGCAGTCCATTTGTACTGTCCATTGTGTAGCCACTCATCATGTGTGACTGTTTATACTAATTAAATTTCAAGAAATTAACTATTCAGTTCCTCAGCTTCACTACCCACATTTTAGGTGCTCAGTAGCCCCATATGGACAAGGCAAATACAAAATGTTTTATCTCAAAACATTGTATCGGGCAGCGTAGCTCCATAGAAACTATTCTAATTAAAGTCACCATAATCTTCATACTGCTAGCCAAGTGGACACTTTTTAGTTATTCTGCTTGATCTTTTAGCAGGGTTCAATGTATTAACCATTTATAGCTTTTTAAAACACATCCCTTCCTTAGCTTTCCTGCCTCTATTCTTATATAAACTTTTTAAAAATCTCTCAGCAACTTCTCAGTCTCCTTTGGCATTTTTCCTTCTCTATACTCACTTAGTACTCCCTTGGATTCTATTCCTTTGGATTAAATTTCCATTTATATACTGAGAAGTCCTAAGTTCATTTCTTTTTGGCTTAAATTCTCATGGTTCAAACAAACATTTCTAAAGCTGAACATGGATTTTTTTTACCCTCCCCTCCCCCAAGCATACAAACAATCTTCTTACCCCCTCGTCTCCCCTAAGTCAGTCAGTAGCAGCAGCATCTATTTAGTTTTGCAATAGAAAAGTTGGTGTTTACCCTGTCATTATGCTTACACCTAAGCAGTCTCCAGTTCAAGTCAATCTTAAAATTATTGCAATAACCCTTAATTAATTTTCAGCTTCTACTTTTGATCTCTTCTAATCTTTCTTCAAAGCGATTCAAAGCTAGTTTTCAAAAATCAATTTGATAGTATTATTCCTTCCACTGGAAATATTTCAATGGATTCTCATTGCTCTTAAATAAAAAACAAAACCTCAACAGTGGTTGAAGGACAGTCCACACTTGGACTCATCTCATCTTCTTTTGGTTCCTCTCAAGTACCAGCTGAGGATCTTCAAACATGCTGTTAGCATACCTGAAATATTAGCAGCTCTCTCTCACCCATCTATTTCCCACTGATCCTTCTGGTCTCAGTTTATGTGATACTTTCTCAAAGAGACCTTACCTAGCTACATCCCTGGTTAGTTTAGATCTCCGTGTTCAGAGCTCTCCCACATTCTCTATTCATCTTTCTTATAATTTACAATTTGTTCAACATTTGTCTATGATGGTAAATACCAAATATATTTTCGCAGATGAAAACATAGTGGAATGGACCTTACTTTTATTTCACAGATTAGTCAGATGATTTCCCCGTGGTCATATGCTGTTACATGACAGAGCCATGCCCTCTCCCTCTGCTCCAGAGGAGGGAATTGAAGTCTTGGAGTCCTGTGACTTCTGAATAGACATGATGAAAGAAACATAAACATGCTGGTAGGACTTCCTGTTCCACTGCCAGAATTTCCAATGTGCTGTCCTTTGGATTCACTTATCCATGAATCCTTGTGTTAAATTAATCATTTTTGTGATGTTATCATGCCCCCCCTCACTTCTGTTTGTTGGCATCTTATGTTCAGTTTGTGCCCATTTCAAGGGTTACTATCCTTAATAAATATTGGGAATATTTGTTTGAGAGGAGAATAAACATGAACAAAATTTAATCTTTAGTATAACAGAATGCAAGATTAGCAAATAGTTTTCAAAACAACCTTGGATCATCATTAAAATGCCGACTATAACAAAATACTGAATGTAAAACAATTATAATCTTTGCAAAAATGGAGCAATTGTCTGCTATGCCTTTGTTGAGTTTCCTTGTGGATTAGGATATATGGAGACTAGACTGTGTGGAAACTGGGTTATGTGGATACACTGACTGTGGATTCAGAACCCAAAGCTTCTTGATTAGGGTTCGTGTGACCCCATCAATAGTAACTATGGAAATCTAATCACCAAACACAGAGGGCCAAAGCAGTATTTTCTCTTCTACTTTTTAAAGTCTCTCTAGCCAGAGGCTCCAGTACTTGACTGCAGCACGATTACTTACACTTGGATAATCACTAGGGGGAAACAATTTGTGTTTCTTTTCCAAAATGCTTTTCTCCTTTTCTGAGGCCTTGCTGTTGCTTCCTCTGTGCTCTCGTTCTCTGTACTGTGTGTTGATGCTGAAAACAATCGCACGACAAAACCTCTTTCTTATTAAAGACAAGGTCTTATTTCAAACTGAGAAAATAATTAGAAAGCTGACAGGAATTCCTTTGGGTACAGTCATGTTTGTAATGAGAAAATTGTACATCATTGAAGTCAAGGGGCTTGGCCTTGGGAGCTGAAAAATGCTCAGTTTTTGTCTCAGGGGCTGAACCCAGATGCCTATCGCCTCTCTACTGGAAGCTGGTTGTTCCTTTTCCTGCACAGATATGCCAGTCAGCACCTTTCTGACGCCTTGCTGCAATGCTTATTAGGTAAATCCTGAAGTAGTTACCCATTTCATTATGTCTGGAAAAAATCCAGATACTGGTGCATGAATTAAATCACTTACTTGTGCTACACTTCAAGCATGAAGTTCAAACTCATTGGAAGCCACAAATTATATGCTTGAGAGACTTCTGCAATTTCAGAAAGGACTGTACTTGACCTCCGGAAGAAAGAAAGGGCACACAAGTGCTCAGTTCACTTCTGTCTGCTGGCATCTTGCTGATAGTTTACTTAGCATCCCAAGGATAATTCCAAAGGTCAGAAGAAGAGGCAGGGAAAATAGTGCTGTGACCTTATTCCCACACTCTTTGTTTGAATAACTAGAAAAAAGTTGGAAGAAGTCGTACAGAGGTTCTTCTATTAGTAATAATAATATTTTTTCAGTAGTCCTGGAACACTCGTGTTACTGCAGTGTAGCACAATGTATTAATAAGTAGAAGGTACCTTTTAAAAGATAAGGACTGGGGCTTCCCTGGTGGCGCAGTGGTTGAGGGTCCGCCTGCCGATGCAGGGGACACGGGTTCGTGCCCCGGTCCGGGAAGATCCCACACGCCGCGGAGCGGCTGGGCCCGTGAGCCCAGCTCTCTGACCTTGGCCACCCTTCTAGCCTACTTTCATGGTTCTGCTGCTGAGGCTGGGGATTAATACCCTTCCACTGCCCACAAGAAGATAAATAAAATATCGGAAATGTATTGAAGGGGACTCTGACACCCAAGGAGACGGGAGAAACCCCCAAGTGAACGGGTAACATGTGGGGGGACTGAGCAGGGAGGAGAAGTGGAGGCCAGACAGGATCGGCGCCCCTGAGGCCGGGGAGATCAGGAGACGCAGGCGGGTGAAGTAAGTCAGAAAGGGAAAAACAAATACCGTATGCTAACACATATATATGGATCTAAAGAAACAAAAAAAGTGGTACTGATGAACCTAGTGGCAGGGCAGGAATAAAGATGTAGACATAAAGGATGGACTTGAGGACACACGGGGTTGGAGGGGGAAGCTAGGGCGAAGTGAGAGTAGCATGGACATGTATACACTACCGAATGTAAAATAGACAGCTAGTGGGAAGCAGCCGCATAGCACAGGGAGATCAGCTCGGTGCTTTGCGATGACCCAGAGGGGTGGGATGGGGAAGACGGGAGGGAGGCTCAAGAGGGAGGGGATATGGGGGCATGTGTATGCATATGGCTGATTCGCCTTGTTGTACAACAGAAACTAACACAGTGTTGTGAAGCAATTATACTCCAATAAAGATCCATTAAAAAAATGTATTGAAATATTTCCCAAAAAAGATGGCGGGGAATTATGATCTTATAATGCACATTGTAAATATCAACTGTGCTAGAGAAAAAGCATTTAGGGATTTGTTTACGGGAATTAAGAAGCTATTAAATTTCCTTAAACTTTATAGCTGTATTGCCTTTATTTGGAATTACTGAATTACTGTATAGGAGTTTATCTGAGCTAGAAAGATAAAATCTTTATTTGGAAGATCAGAGAGTGTACTGTCAACTCAAAGTAGTTATTAGCTATCAAAGGAAGGCTAAGATATGAAATACTGCACAAGACAATGAAAGCTGAAAATATATGTCTAGGAATATTATGTCAAGGATGGGGGACTATTGACATCTGTAAAAGGAAAAGATTCTGACAGCTGAATACTCTATTTCACTCTCCATTATGATAAGAGATATTTCTATTGCCCAGTTTTATTTAAACTTTTTAATTAATTTATTTATTTACCATTTTATTTTCTATCAGAATATGCATTGCATTTTTGAGGATTTTTTTCACTTGGAAGTGACTATACTTATTCAAAAATTTGAAAATATCTCTATTAAAAACTTTGGGATACCTTTTTTTTTTTTTTTTTTTTTTCCGGTGTGCGGGCCTCTCACTGTTGTGGCCTCTCCCGTTGCGGAGCACAGGCTCCGGAAGCGCAGGCCCGGCGGCCATGGCGCACGGTCCAAGCCGCTCCGCGGCATGTGGGATCTTCCCGGACCAGGGCACGAACCCGTGTCCCCTGCATCAGCAGGCGGACTCAACCACTGCACCACCAGGGAAGCCCAAAAACTTTGGGATACATTTTACTTTAAAAGTATAAATATTCTACTAAAATGCCTACTGTGTACTTTCTACATATACTTCTGAACCTCATATGCTTCTAAAGTTTTAATTAAAGCACTGAGTTTAAAATATTGTATTTTTAACTGTCATAGGATTTAGGTTAGGTATGTTGTTTGTGCTTCTCACCTACCTTCCAAGATAGCACCTTTTTTTAATCCATTTTCCTTTTGGATTTATTCTCTTCTTCCTATTGAGTCGTTGGAATTATTAACATATTCTGATAACTAATTCTGTGTTGCAAATGTCTTCTCCCAGTGTGAGTGTCTTTTCCTTTTGATTTAAAAAGATTTGTATCATGTCTATGAAATCATATCCACTGCCTCCCTGCAAAAGCATAAAGATATTCTATATTCTCTTTTTAAAAATCTTAAGGTTTTCTAAAGACAGTTAAATCCTTTATCTGTCTGTAACTGAGTTTTGCAGAAATAGGTCTCTCTTTTTCTCTCAAAGATGTTCAAATTTCCCAGCCTAGGTAACTGAAAATTCTGTACTTTCTTTCTTGCACTATGATGCCATGTATCAGGTTGTGTAGTTCCGTAATGCATAGCAGAGTCAAAGCAGCAATCAGAGCGGTCTGATTCATGCAGACCTATGCTGTTGGGCTAGTTGATTATGGTTTTACTCGAAGTGAAATTGTAGGAAGTCTACTCAATTCTTACTTGATCTATATAAGCAGAAAAGTTCTAGATCAAGTGAACAGAAGTCTAACCTGAATCATAAAAACAGAGGTTCAGTGAAACTCTTTTTGTGTTGTTCTGGTATAAGTGCAGCATACCCCAGGAAGCCAGATGTCTATTCCATCAGAGCCTCACATGACAGGGACAGAGAGAACAGATTTCCCAAGAGGGTCACTAAGGAAGAAGTTGAAAGGTCCATTCTACTTCTCCTTACTTCCAAGACAAACATATTCTACCTGTTTGGGAACACAGAGCCACTTAATGCCTTTAGTTTCAAGTATATAATTCAGTTTGAAGGGCAATACCCCACGCTCAGAATCTATCATACCCATGTTGCTCTTTGAAAAGTTTATTTCAGAAAATCCACGTTCAGACATGGAGTAAGGGGGACCACACTAGTCTCTGCTACTCTAAACAATTAGAAAAATGGGGAAAATGTATAAGCGAACAGTGAACAATAAACAGAATGGGGCTGTGGTCCCTGAGAGGAAATCTTATGATCCTTTCAGATTTCTGCCCAGAAGAAGTTTTGTACTGTAGCGTAAGGAGAGTATACTTGGGCAAAGCAGAATCGTCTTACTGAATTGGGGAGATTGAGATAAAAGATCACGGGAGCTAAGTGGACACGAGGTTGTCCTATAGATAAAGAGATCCCGAAATCTGATTGGAGCCTCTAGTATCGGTTGCTGAATACTAAGCTGTTCCTTTATTAGGATGAAGTATCACAAGATTAAGCAAAGTATGACCATGAGTCAGTGAACAGCCCAGTTCTCTGAGCTCACACAGCATGGAGCTCCAGCCAGCCAGGGGAGAGTCCTCACCACGTTCACAAGGATACGTACAGTAAACTTTAGAGCCTTGGACATTCACTCAGTCACCCTGAGAAGAAAGGGTTTTAGCAGGGCTGTCACTGACTGACTCTTTCTCTTATCTCTCCGTTAATCTGTCAGAATCTATTGGTTTTAGACACAGCTGGTAGTTTTTACTAATTGCCTGCTGATTGCTCTGTTGTTTTTGACAGTGACCTGGGGATAAGTTGCCCCAAAGTCTGATCGATTAAATTCAGACCACTTTGCATGGATGGACTACAAAACCAGGCTTTGAGGTTTGTTTGGATTCCAGGAGTACTCTTCTTAGCTGCCTCTGTCCCTGATTTTCTCTGGTAAACTACTAGCCTCTTCTAGAGAGCTTCTAGCCTCTCTCCACTTAAATGCTTACCACCAAAATCACCATTATTTTTAAAAGCACCCTTAGAGTCCTGTTTTCCCGCATTCTGTTTTACATTAACCTCAGTTTCCTGGGGAGAGCTTCAGAACTCTATTTTGATATGGCCAGCCTTTCCCCTAGGCAGAATCTGAGTATTTCCTCCAGAGCTGGGATAGAAGCAATGGCCCACTTCTCTGGGAGCGTCGTCTGGCTTTATAAGCAGGGAACTGGGTAGATATGCTATCTTACCGTCTTTTCAACTTGCTGAGAAGATGTGGGGAAAGGACAACTAGGTATCTAATATTCTTGGTGTGACATAACTGGGTTAGAACCTCTGCCTTCTGAGTAGGGACTCGGATGTGCAAGGGAGTCCTCGTTCTTTAAGCTGCTCTTGTTCGGAATTTAGACTCAACAGCACATTGCTGGAAGGATATGGGAAAAGCTGGTTATATTTTCTAATCCTTGAGTGGAAGCTCGGGGGGGGGGGGGGGGGACTGTATAGTGGCAGGGGGGGGGGGGGGGGGGGGGTGGGCGCAGGGAGAGGAAGCCCCATTTCTTGACCACACCCACCCTGGGTTTATATAATGCTAAACTGATTCAAGGGGGGATGTGGGGATGAAGTGGCTCAGGCTTAAGTGCCACGGACTCTACTGTCCTTATTCTAACCCAGGCTTAGTAGATTTCCTTGAATGAATGTTTTTTCTTTCATTTGCTTGGTGCCTAAGGACCTTCCTCACACTGCCATTCCAAAAGTCGTAGTCCTCTTAGGTATTATTAAATTTTTTCACTACATTAGAATAATTATTTTTTCTCTGCCATTTAAAAATATATTAAAATGGGATCTAGCAAACTTCATATTGTTACTAGTACTTCCTATAAAAATGACACAGAGACTGAAAAATATGTCACACTGTTAGATAAAATTATTGTTATTAGAAATATGTAAAAATCATATTTTCCCTGAAACAGCATGATGTGTGTTTTTATATAAACAACAATAGAAATAAACATTTTGATTTGTATTCTTTGAAACAGATCTTTTATTGAACACCAGGCACCAGGAGCTTTCTTTTTTTAATGTTTCCTCTGCCAACACAAGAAGCAGTTTTATGGTATACATGATTTATAAGATTATTCAGACTATGATTTTCATAATATTTAGAATGGGTAATTTATATATGCTGCTTTTGAAAGAATCAGCTGACAGTTTACTGTAAGAAAACAAGACATTCTTTTCCTGATAGCCCTTTAGAAATGCAAAACCAGTTTAATATACAACTATTTCTAGTTATTTAATACCTGAATATCAGATTTCCTCACCCTGCAATGTTGCCTTTCATAGAGATGCCAAATCTAATGTGCACATTTTCATTTTCTTTTACAGAGCCTGCTTGTGGGCTCATTAAGAGTATAAAAAATCTGCAGAAAGTTATCCATAAAGTCCCTGGATAAAAGCTAGACAAATAATAGCTGATACGCCTTATGAAGAAGTCTGTCAGTTTGAAGACATATAAAACTTAAATGCTGTAAGGAAGGTTTCCTTGTAAATAGAACAAATAGAAGCTACTTTGGAAGCCTGTTTAGTTAGGCCTTGGAATCTTTGCTTTAATAATTTTGAAGAGCAAAGAAAAAGTCATTTGATTTAATATGCATTATCATACATTAGTAGTTACTCAGACGTTTTGGCCATTTGTAGTTAATAATAAAAATAAATCTTATTATGTCATACCCAGATTTTATATATTTGCTATAATGTGAATTAATATTTAATTTGGCTCACCTGAAATAAACCTAAACAGGCCACAAGTTCAGTTTAGACTTAATCCTTTTAATTATTTACATATTCATTCCACAAGTATGTGTATGAGTATCATGTATTACTTATGTATTATGAGTATCATGTGCATCATGTTTTTAGTAATATTTTTAACTCCTTGTTTAAAAAAAAAAATAAGCCTTTAGTATTTAAACTAATTCAACTTTTGAATGTACTTCACATGGCTATGTTTAAAATTTGGCCAGAACCTTCCAAATCCATATCGGCTGAATATAATAAATAATAGGGAAATTAATTATCTTAGTTAAGAATATTTGATACAGCTACTTAGATTGACAGAACTGGTCTTAATACTAAATTCCTAGGAAAGGACCTTAGATTTACCCAGGTTTTTTAAGGGCTCTCATGGAATCCTATGTGTCACCCAGATGCCCTCTCAGAAACGCAGGATTTTTCTCCCTGGCTGTGGAGAGGGTTGCAAAGGATGGCCTTTAGCTTCAGCTCTTTTTCTGGATGGACTGGGCTGAAGAACACTGTCTTGCCCAGAGTTGTGCCTTCTTTCAGGGCAGTCCACATCCAATGACTGATCAGTGAGGGGATATTAAAGCCTGGCCCTCTTAGCTCCACCTCAGAACCACTCTGAGGCCATGCCAACCTCTAGGCTGAGTCCTCTGTTAGGAATGCATCATGGTTCAGTGTCACCCTCTGTCCAACCATTTCTTCTTCCCTTTCCTACGTGCTAACCTCCATTGCAGAGTCCACTTCCTGGGAACCTAACCTGAGACCAGGTGCCAAATCCTATCCAATCAATTGGGGCAGAGTTTGTTGTTACATTTTACATAAGGAGAGTGAGAAGTGAGACAAAGGGAAATAACTCTGGGAGACAAAGGGAAACAAACAAAGGGATGGCTGTGAACTAAGACACTTTGAAAGGTGTTTCCTCCTGGAAGTGTCTTTCAGAATGTTGGATACCACAAATGAGTAAAATTTCGTAAAATATTTGAGGTTAACTTTTTTTAAAAGAAAGAATTTCTAAAAAGATATCATAGTCTTCTACTATTGCTGCTTTTCAGAAAATAAAGAAAATTTGAACGTCAGAAATGTTAGGAGTATATCTAAGATGATGTTAAAAATTAACTTCACAAAACAAATCACAATGTCTCATTTATTAAAGCTTTAATCCTTAAAAAAAATTTAAGTACAGGGCAGGAAACACTTTATTATGGAATTATACCACTTTGGAATATACTCTTGCCCAATATTTAATAATTGCTTCTATTTCTTCTTTGTTTTTGGCATTGTCACGGAAATTATTATATTAAAATTTTAAAAGATTATAACTGATCATAATTCCATACCCAAACAGTTGAAATCAGAAAGTAGAGTTGTCAGGATATTGTGGAAAATGCTGCTTGTCTCTATAATCTTATGTATAGTTACATTATAAAAAGACCAAACCAAGGGCTTAGTTTGTCACTGCCTTTTGGTTCAGTTGTCACCAAAAATATTATAAGGGCAATAATCCCAGGCTTTATCAAACTAGTGAAAACATCACATCATATTTGCTAACTCATTTTATTTTTGTTTATATTGTTTTCATAGAATGTAAGGGAAATTTTTTTGTCAGTAAAAAGATTTTGCTAATTAGGAAACAAATGATAAAAGTGTAGATTTTCATTTATATGTGTTTTATTTTTAGCTTTTTTGACAGCAGCTATACCAGCAAGATATTAAATTTTTTATTACTCCATGTGTGTTCACAGGCTGCCACTCACTGCCATTTCTAACTTCTTCAAAGAGTTTACCTTGCTTAAACATTTCTCTGACTTACTGAACACCCTAGGAGAAATATGTATGTTCTAATGATTTGCAACTCAAAGCAGCTCTTTATGTTCCAAGTGAGGCTGAAAGAGCAATGATTTTGGCCTAGCCACATTTTGAGGGAAACTCGACATGTGCCACAAGGAAACTTAGAACATAAAAGATATCAAATCAGCTTTTTTATTTTACACCGCTGAGAACATATCACAAGTCAAAAATAATTCTGACTGGACTTACTTGATATGTCATTTTTGGCTCAGTAAGGATGGAAATGTATACATTTTTTGAAATATTATTCTTTTGTAATATGTAAAATCCTAAGTTGATAGGCTTGCTGTCAAATGTTTTTAAAACAAAAACACAAAAATGTGCATAGTGATGAATTGTCAGGGATTGTATAATCAAAGATACTTCTGCTTTGAAAAAGCGAACATTATAATAGATTTAGAAAGCTAGTTAGACACTTATAATTTTTGAGAAAATATTATGTTATGGACCCTTAGAAAGGCAGGATGACAAATTTTAAATTATTATTTACCCTTAGAAGATTATATACATCTAAGTAAGAACAGGTTTTCTTTCTTAATGTATCCAGTTCCTCACCTTGAGTACTGAAATGCTGATTTCTAAAAAGAAATAGGAGGGTGAGTCGTCACAGAAGCCACACACTTTACAGTGATACTTAGTCCAAGGTGTGGCCTATGAGACTTTCAAAATTTGAAAAGCAATTGTTTTATCCAACTCATCCGATTCTCTCAGTGTGATCTATATTTTTTAGTCATTTGCCATTTATTTTGCTGAATAATGAACAGTTTTTCTGGTTATCCTTGATGCTTTCATTATTCTGTTTCCCGAGGTTGAATCCATCATGATGTCTTACCAGTTTACTCCTAGACTTTTTCATTTATGTAAACTCCTTTCCATTTCAACTAATGGAAATAGTTAATATAGTTAACTGTTAGTTAATAGCTAATATATGTTCAGAACTTCTTTAAGCATTTTTTATCACACACCACCATCCCTAATTATTTTTATATTGAAATAGATATTGACACAGTTGTAAACTGGAGAAATAATAGCCCTCACAAAAGACAGTTATATATTTAATGAGCTCATTAACTAATAAAACCAGCACTGGTTAAACATATTATAATTAGAAGCCGCCATGTAAGCAAATGTTGAGCTTTTTTAGATGAATAGAACACAGTTCTTATTTTTTAAGGCAACACACTGACAATTTAAGTAGTCTAAGATTGTTATGAATATTTTCCTCAGTTTATTGCTCAGTTTATTCTACTAATAATTCGATAAGCATTTATTGAACATCTGTGTTCTGGGAATATAACAATAAGGCAGGTAATACCGTTACTTTCCTAGGATTACACCTAACAGGAAAGTAGGTATGTGGTTCAGGCAAATAAATAAATAAATGCCAAATAAAAATTACATTTCAATGCTTTGCAGAACAAGGACTCAAGATCCTCCCTAATGACAGTAAGACGAGCACTCTCCTGTCCTGTACAGTGAAGTAGTCTCAGAGAGTGTGCTGATTGGCAGACTTCTCAGGTGTGTGGAGATCCCTCAGTTGTTCCCGCTTTACCCAACAGGAAAGCTGCTTGCAGGGCCCAGGCTTTCCCTAGGAGCACCTTTGATTACTGCCTCAGTTGCATTGGGGCTAGTTGTTGCAGTCATGCTCATATATTACTCTGTTCCATTGGATGAGGACTTAATAAACCTAATTCTCTACATATTAATTAAATTAGTTGTGTAGTAAGTTACAATAATTTGAAGGCTTCCTAGAATTGTGCTACTGTATCTTTGGGCAAAAACATCTATCCACCACCACAGCAAACTTCTTTGCTTATTTGTTTACCACGGGAACCTGAGGACCACAGAAAGTAACAATCCAGACACAATTTAGCAATGCAGTGGTCTTTTTTTTAAAAAAAATAAATCTCTATTGGAGTATAATTCCTTCATAACACTGTGTTAGTTTCTGTTGTACAACAAAGTGAATCAGTCATATGCATACATATATCGCCATATCCCCTCCCTCTTGAGCCTCCCTCCCACCCTCCCTATCCCACGTCTTTAGGTCATCGCAAAGCACTGAACTGATCTCCCTGTGCTATGCTGCTGCTTCCCACTAGCTAACTTAGTTTAGTTTAGTTTAGTTTAGTTTATATCAGTTTAGTTTAAACAACATAAGTTTATCTTCTCACAATTCTGGAGTCCAAGTTTCAGGCCTTTCTTTCTTTTTATTTTAAATTCACATACATTTTATTGATTGGAAATAACATTAACATTAATTATTATTTTCACAGTAATCCTGTTTTTAATAATCTTTATACACTTAAAGATTGCATATGTGCTAGAAAGATGATCAGTCACTTTGTCTTGGCTATTTCTTGGTCAGCTAAGTGAAGTTCATCTTAGCGGACATATTTTTACATTATCTGCCATTATTGTTCACATAAATTTTCATTATTTTACAGTTATTATATACCAATTTTTTAAAAAAGGCTCAGTGGTGAAGGGCAAAAGTAGAATGGAATGAGTCAGGTAAATACTAGCACTCATAATAATGTTAGAACTATAAATAGTGTACAGGATACTAGAACAAAGACAGAATGTTTATTTGTATAACTATTTTACATTTGGTAGTATATATATGTTGATGCTACTCTCACTTTGCCCCAGCTTCCCCCTCCCCCACCCCCATGTCCTCAAGTCCGTTCTCTACATCTACATCTTTATTTCTGCTCTACCACTGGGTTCATCGGTACCACTTTTTTTTTTTCAGATTCCATATATATGTGTTAGCATACAGTATTTGTTTTTCTCTTTCTGTCTTACTTCACTCTGTCTGACAGACTCTAGGTCCATCCACCTCACTACAAATAACTCAATTTCATTTCTTTTTATGGCTGAGTAATATTCCACTGTATATATGTGCCACATCTTCTTTATCCATTCATCTGTCAATGGACACTTAGGTTGCTTCCATGTCCTGGCTATTGTAAATAGAGCTG
>NW_006777082.1:1935387-1980305 GCF_000442215.2 Lipotes vexillifer | reverse complement strand
AAAAAAAAAAAAATGCAGAGTTCATAGTATATAAAAACATCCATTTGCCAAAAAGATCATCTCTTGTCTTTCTTCCTGAGAAATTTTGGTTAGGTTTGTCAGGTTAAGAAGAGCGAAGTCAAATCCCTACCCTGAAGACATAAGCAGAAAGCAGGCAGTTTATCAGGAAAAGGCATAAACACAGAGATGAGGGATTTAATTGAGCGCAGAGGGAGTAAATAGTAAGACAACTTAAAAACTTAGAAGATGGGCCAGAGAAGGTTAAGAATAATGAAAGCAGTTAAAATTTGTCCATTTTAGCTTCTCTTTTCAAAACTCCTGCCTTCTCACTGAAATTAGGGTGTCAAGTAAAAATTATATTTCTATATTGCGGTAGCTTGATTTACTCTTCATAGATTTATTTTCCTCCTTATGGAGTCTTCCTTCCCATGAGAGGAGTATTTCACCACCACATTGATGTCTTGTTTTTTGCCAGCAGTTTCCTTACCGACCCTCTTTTCTTTCTTCCATGAGATCTGCACTGTCCCAGATCGGGGTGCTCCTTCATCCTGAGCCCCAGAATAACAGTGACTGGGAGCAGAGCCACAGCCGACTTGCATGGCCACATACTGTGAGTGACAAATGCATGCATGTTATTGTAAGCCACTGAAATGTCAGTGCCTGTTGTAATCACATTATTAGACTACACTAAGTAGGGTCATAAGGCAGAAAATAGTGCTTAATTAACTTTAGAAATGGATCTTTAAACTAAAACATAATTCAGAAGTCTAATAGTAGTGTATTTCTATCTGATACTTATCTTTAGCTCTACAGCTAAGATTTACATTGTATATTTGCATACAAGCAAGTGCCTATTACATCCTTTAGAGTGAGTACTCTGAGTAAATCCACAGTTCCCTCATGTTCGATTTTTTAACTGAAGCATAATAATTGAGATTTTGATCTTTTATACTAAAGTCTTTAGTTTTGTTCATTTTGATGAAGTCATAGAATTTCAAATGAATCTTCAGTATTATAAGTTGAATTTTTATTATATGTGTTGATTAAATCCAATATACTTTGGATTTTTAAAATGGCCTTCTTTAGATTACTTTACATATAAATTCCTAGGGAAAAAATATATATGTATGTCATGTGTGTATAATATTCTGTTGAGACATGTAGCTCTTAGCACACTATCCATTCTGAAGAGATGCTAAATAATAAAATGATAAGCAATATCACGTAAAAACTTACTTATATAAGTCATATTTCATTGTATCCCATGATAATGTTTTTTATAGTGTTTATCTCTACACGTTACTTTAATGCTTTATTTCTTGGAAAATTATAGCCATAATATCTTAATAATGCTATGCGTTTGGGTAATACGCAAAAGAAAGGTTGTTAGTGATACACGTGCCTCTCTTACCTCTTGAGTATTAAAAATATAACTTGTTATTAAGGCCAAATATATTTCTAATATGGTTGAATAAGCATGAGTCTTCCTTCAGAATCCATGAAGTGTGGGGATGGGACAAAGTGCTTACTGACAGCGCTCCCAAGAGTTTAGAAGTAATCGTCTGTATGATAGAAAAATACGTGAATCTGACTCAGCTTTAGGGAAAGCTTTGCAAACAACTAATATTACCAAGGGAAAGCCTGTACTGTCAAAAGGGACCTCATTATATAGATCTTTATGACTAGAAAAATAATACCATTCATATCACAAGTGAATTTCACCAAAGACACTGTTATTAGGGACCTCTAGGTACTGGTAGCATATTAATCTTTCATGTGGTAATGAAACTAGCCACATATCTGTGAATAAAAAATGCAGAGGTCCTTTATGACCTTTTATTATTGACATGAGATACTACAAGTGCATCCAGCCCAGATTCCCTTTAAAGTGGGTCATGTGTTTTAGAAAGACATGTCAAAATTATGAACAACTGTAATTTCAGTCCTGGAAGGACCATCCATGATATCATTTCCCTTAGCCTAGGTAGCAAATGCAGTGTTTAAAAGCAGCACTTATTTCCTCAATTGGCTTTATCTGCTCAGTTTTAAAATCGTAAGTGGCTCTTGAGCTTTTCCACCCACTGATTTTCAGTTCAACTGACATTTTAACTGATAATCAAATCCTGCCGTCTTTCCTTTGATGGTATTTATATAATGGAAATCAACACAAAGCAACTTAAAAACAGCTTAAGAAAAGTAATGGGGCTTAATGATAACTTATATGGCAAATCCAGCTTTCACTTAGAGGGTAAGCCTATCTGGGAGAGATGTTTTATTGCAATTAAGCAAAAAAACTATCTTCTGTTTTGCCCTTTGAAGAGAATGTGGAGAGGAAAATAATCTCCCCCAGTCTCCCCAACACACAGCCACATCACACTGAGAGAGGGAAGAGCCCTAGCTTTTCACACGAAAACTCATTCTCATAAATGTCTCTGAGTTGTAAATTCTCCAAAGGCTCTATTTCCTTGAAAAATTTCACCCCCCCTACTTAACTGAATCCAGGTCTTCCTCCCATCCCCCACCCCCAGTGCGGTCAGTTCCCCATCAGTTCCCTTGGATGGTTTCCCACTCCTGCTCCCCTCCTTGTCATCACTATCGCCTAGATTTTGGAAAAGAGAGCTAACATTCTCCTTGCTCTTCACCACACTTTCTTTTACATAACGTTGCCTAATTATCGTCTCTCCCCTACTTGGAGTTAAGGATTTTCGTACCCTTTTATTATACTTTTTGTAATCTTTCAACTGCTGAGATATTCTTTATCATAACCCGGAAGATATTCTTTATCATCAACTGCTGAGATATTCTTTATCATAACCACTTTCTCTTCCTTCCGTTCCCATAGATCACTCTTTGCTGTTGAACCTGACCTGGCCTGGCCTTAGATTCATTCTCAACACAGTGAGTGTCCAGGCAGCCACAGTTAACTGATATAAATTCACTCACAAGAACTTTCAGTCCTGCTTAACACCTTCTTGATTAACTTCAGCTCAAACTTCAAAGCCTTCTCATGCCATCTCCTGTCATTATCATAGGGGAATTAAATATTAACATGGTGACTTTTCTGTCACTCCTGCAGATAGGCAGATAGTTTTGTGGGGTTTTTTAATTCCTTTAGCTACATGGATTTCTATCTAATTCTGTGTTTATCCTCACTGGAATAGCAATAATTTGTATCTGATCATCAGTGAGTATTACTGCCTTAAGATCTGAACCTCTGAAGTACCTCCTTGTCCACACCCCATGTCCCTTTACTTTTATGAAACATTTTTCTCCTGTACCCTTTACTTTCAGTATGCGTCTCAAAGACTTCCTTTTCATATTTTTCACACTTTATAAGTACCTTCTTCACCTCCGTCACCACTCCTCCAGTCTGGTTTAAATCCTGATGGAAATCTCAATTTTTTCTCCTACTGACATTGTGTCATGGTTACCCATCACTTCCCAACCATGAGTGAACATTTACATATGGCATTGCCAATCCCAGGCTGCTCCCCCTTCAAAGAGATTGCATGCACTACATATTTCAGCTATTCAGCATCTGCTATTATAAATATGTTCTATAATCCTTCCATTTTCTTTATCATCAGTTTTTCTTATGATTCCCTCATAATCCCTTCTTCTAAAATACTGTCTTCACTTGGGAGGGCTTGAATCTCTGAGGAGATAATGCTTGAACAAAGGCCTGGGTGTTGAAAAGGAGTCAACCAGGCAAAAATCTGGGTGGAGAGTATTCTAGGCAAAGCAAATAAAAGATTTAAAGGTTTTGACTCAGAAAATAGTTTTGTATCTTAAACAAACAGAATGTCTGACTGGAGTATACTGAGAGGTGTGGTAAACAGGAGGTGAGATCTGAGAGGTAGGCAAGGGCCGTGAAGAGCCCTCTAGTCCATGGTAAGAATTTTGGATTGTATTCTAAGTGAAATACAGGGTGTCTCAACCTTGGTGTTACTGAAATTTGGGGTCAGATCATTCTTTGTTGTTGGGCTGTCCTGTGTTGTAGGATGTTTACTAGCATACTTAGCCTCTACACAGTAGATGCCAGTAGCACCTCCCCCTCATGTGACAACCAAAATTATTTCCAAATATTGCCACTTTTACCCTCAGAGACAAAAATCACTCTCCAAGGAAGCCATTGAAGTGTTTCCAGGAGTAGATTTGTTGTGTGTTTAAAAGTGTCGATCTGGCTTCTTTGGAGAGAATGGGCTATAAGAAGGTAAGATTGGAAGCAGAGGCAGTTCAGAGGCTGAATCTGCTCTCCAGGTAAGAGAAGGTGGTGCAGTGGAGCACAGTGGTTGTCATAAAGGTTGTTTCATTCCCATCACGTTTGAAGGTATTCCTAGAATTTGGCCATATGATTTACTGAAAGGTATATAAAGCATCCAATTACCAATTAAGGTTGTCAGTAAGAAGTGACATGGAAACAAGTGGAGCTCAAAGGAGAGTTCAAGACTGAATTTACTAGAACAAAAGGGTTGGAGTCATTAGCATTTGTATTGTATTATAATAGTTGAATTTACAGAGGACCAGTGAATAATAGCCCTTTTCTTCTCTCAAGTTGAGAAGGATTAAAACATAAGGCATAGAATTTCTTTCTCACACCATATATAAAAATTAACACAAAATGGACCAAAGACTTAAATATAAGAGATCAAAATATAAAATTCTGGGAAGAAAACTTAAATGTACATCTTCATGACCTTGGATTAAACAAAGGTTTAGGGCACAAAAATCATAAGCAATAAAACAAAATAAAAAATAGATAAATTGAACTTCATCAAAAATGAGATCTTTTACTTCAAAGGTCACTCTCAAGAAAGAGAAAGGGCAACATTCAGAATGGGAAAAAATAATGGCAAATTCTGTATCTGATAAGGGTGTAGTATTTAAAATGTATAAAAAGTATTACAGCTCAACAATTAAAAAAACCAATTTAAAAATGGGCAAAGGATTTTAATAGCTATTTCTCCAAAGAAGATACACAGATGGCCAATAATCACATGAAAAAAAAAACGTTCAGCATCATCAGTCAGAAGGGAAATACAAATCAAAACCGTGATACCACCTCACACACACTAGGATGGTGCTAATAAAAAAGGTGGATCACAACAAGTATTGGCAAGGATGTGAAAAAATTGGAACGCTCAGATATTGCTGGTGGAGATGTAGAATGGTGCAGTCACTTTAAAAATAGTTAGGCAGTTTCTCAAAAAGTTAAGCAGAGTTACCATATGACCTAGCAATTCCACTCATAGATGTATACCCAAGATAATTGAAGATATGTTCATGGAAAAATAGTACACAAATATTCATAGCAACATTATTTGTAAAAGCCATAAAGTGGAAAGAGACCAAATATCCTTCAACTGTTGAATGGATAAATGAAATGAGTATATCCATACAGTGGAAATATTGTTCAACCATAAAAAAGAATAAAGTACTGATAAGTGCTGTGACATGGATGAACCTTGAAAACATTATGCTCAATGAAAAAAGCCAGACTCAAAAGGCCACATAGTGTATGATTGCATTTTTATGGAATGTCCAGAATAGGCAAATTCATAGAATCAGTAGATTAGTAGTTTCCAGGGATTAGAGGACTAGGCAGAAGGGGAATGTTTGCTAATGGATATGGCATTTATTTTGGGAGGGGGGTAATGAAAATGTTCTAGAATTCTATATTGATGATAGTTGAACAACTTTGTGAATATACCAAAACCCATTGAATTGTACACTTTAAAAAGGTAAATATCCTGGTATTTAATGATATCTTAATAAAATAAAAGTATGAATATTATGGTATTTGAATTCTCTCTACACACACACAGACAACACACGGGTTTGGTGAGCCTGCTGTTTGCCTAACCGCCCCCCCAACCTTCTCTTCCCAAAATAGAAAGATATGTATAGGAGTGAGTAACTTTCAAAATAGTAATTATATTATAGAGAAAGCTGAGTTGAAGTGTATCAGTTACATATGTGGGCACAATGAACTTCTACTCTTTACCCCTGAAGTAAATGGATTTACCTACATAGTCCTGTGGAGTTGTCATTAGGACACCTCTCTCAAAGATGCATTGTGGTGAAGCAGATTTTTGAGCATCCTCACTGCAGTGGACTGAATAAAAGAGAAACATGGAAGCAGCTGAGCCAGGCCTACAGAGTTTCTTCTTGCAAATGCACCAATTACATGAGAAGCTAGAGAGAGGCAGAATTGTTAACCCTTGCTCAGTTCTTTCTCATATATACATGAACTCAAACTGAGTGCCTTATGAACACATGAAGAACAGATTTGAGAGGATGATGAGTTAGTTCAGTTTTGGGCATTTTGGATTTTGTGACCATGAAACTTTTCAAGTGAAGGTGTTGGTAGAAGGATGAGTATATGACTGTTACGTTACAGCCCCATATGACTCTGGACTCTTAAAAAATCTGCCTCAAGAAATGACAGGGAAGGCTAAGAATGAGTCTCGTAAGAGTTGTCTTTTCCAACCCACCGAGATAGGTTCATAGCAGCCATGAAAGTGGATTATTTAATGGAAACAGCAGTCCTCTGCTTAAAAGGATGGATAGTTTATGTTCAAAAGTGAAAATTCATGGTGGATGTCTGCTCTAAATTTCAATAGCTCTTATTCCACGAAGTTTATTTTTTTCCTAACATTTACAGTTTTCAATATGGAGACCTGTAATTTTTTTGTTTTGATTCTGGGAGTGAGAAGAATCCTACTACATAAATCTACTGGCTTGGGATTGAGAACAAACATTAAAAGTCATGATGCCTAAATATTTTTCCTAAAAATGTTTATTCAAGCATTTATAGAACAAAGTGACATCATTTTATTGCTTAAAAAGAGGAATAAATAAAAATCTTTTCCAATGTGGTCTACCATTTCTAGATATTACACTGAATGGACTGTTTTATTATGATAAGCTAAATAATCCAAAAGCTTCCACACACTGAGAAACTTAATGGTTTGTGAAAGGTATCCTGGGAGCTGATATAAAAATGTAGATATAAAAGCAAATAAACACCAGGCCCTCACGTTCATAAGAAAATTATCCAATCCATAATTTTATGAATTAATGTGGCAGTTAGAAATCATAAAAGTGAAGATGGGATAATTGTTCCCCTAAACAGAAGCCGCATGTAAATATTTTAAACCTCATATAATAAAATCACATTGAAATTTAGAGAAACTGGGGCCTAAAAAGTGCTGCTTGCCTTAAGCAACTTGAGGTTTCCCCTGCTCTTCAATAGACTTCATTTACTATTTATTCAAAATGTTAAGTGACTGCCAAGGCCAAAGGGAAGAGAGTTTAACAAACTATATTTCCGACTTCATTTACAACTAAATAAACTCATTAAACATTATGGGGCTTCCCTGGTGGCGCAGTGGTTGGGAGTCCACCTGCCGATGCAGGGGACACGGGTTTGTGCCCCGGTCCGGGAAGATCCCACATGCTGCGGAGCGGCTGGGCCCTTGAGCCATGGCCGCTGAGCCTGCGCGTCCGGAGCCTGTGCTCCGCAACGGGAGAGGCCACAACAGTGAAAGGCCCGCGTACCACCAAAAAAACCCCCAACAAAACCAAACATATTATGTTACCCATTCTATATTTTAATTGCATTAAAATTAAATAATTTTAAGCTATTTTATCTTGCACAACAGATTCAAAGAATTTTAGAAGTAGAAATAACCGTATACATCATCTAATATATTGATAATTCCTTCTTTTTCTCTGTGAAAATGGTAAGGTCTAGAAATGTTTAAAAATTAGGTAAAAGTTATATTTTAACTAGAATTGGAGCCAGGACCCTTAATGTCTCCTGAGTCCAGCTTCAGAATTCCTTTTATAAAACCACATTGCCTCCAAAATTTTGTGGCAGATGTTTGAACCAATCAGCACTCTATTTGAGAAAATGCCTGCTGAAACTGTAATTACAATTGCATTAGTCTATAATCAGTTTGGGAATAATTGATATTTAAAAAATATTTAATCTTCTAAGAACTTAGCATATATCTCCATTTGATTATATTTTTCTTAATTTCATTCTTGAAGTTTTTAGTGGTTTTTAATCTTTTTAATGTAAAGCCAGGTATCTTGTGTTAAATTTATTTGTATGTATTTTATAAATTAAAAAAAAACTACTGTAAATGTACTTTTAAGAAATTTCTTTTCAGTAAGATGGCTGAAATAAGATATCCCTCATAGCCTCACGTCAACAACAAGAATTTGGGGCTTCCCTGGTGGCGCAGTGCTTGAGAGTCCGCCTGCCGATGCAGGAGACGCGGGTTCGTGCCCCGTTTCGGGAGGATCCCACATGCCGCGGAGCGGCTGGGCCCGTGAGCCATGGCCGCTGGGCCTGCGCGTCCGGAGCCTGTGCTCCGCAAATGGGAGAGGCCACGACAGTGAGAGGCCCGCATAACGCAAGAAAAAAACAAACAAACAAACAAGAATTTGGCATCCTTCCACAGATGAAAGTGTGTTTATGGGAGCTGTGGGATCCAGGTAGGAGATGGCAAAATCCTGGTGCGGTCCAGGAACAAAGAAAGTCATTTTGGGTCTCCCTGGTGGTGCAGTGGTTGAGAGTCCGCCTGCCGATGCAGGGGACACGGGTTCGTGCCCCGGTCTGGGAAGTTCCCACATGCCGCAGAGCGGCTGGGCCCATGAGCCATGGCCGCTGAGCCTGCGCGTCCGGAGCCTGTGCTCCGCAACGGGAGAGGCCGCAACAGTGAGAGGCCCGTGTACTGCAAAAAAATAAAAATAAAAATAAAAAAATAAAAAGAAAGTCATTTTGAGAAGACAGGTCTGTACACAAGAGGCTGACCTGCTGATTGTGGTCTTGCCTATAGACCCAGAAACAGCTTTGTGTCCCTGGGGACTGGACTATAGCACTCTGGCTTTGGATATGTCACCAGCATTGTAGCCAAAAAACCTGGGAGGAGTCTTGCCCACTCATGCATCAGGTAATAGGCATCAGACCGTGGTGCTGGCTTTGGACCCTGAAGTGGCCCATGGACAGCCTCCAGCTCCTCTCAGTTATGGTCCAGTAGCCCCTGGAGAACACTGATCTAGACAAGCACCATGGACGAAGGGTTCTTGTGCAAGTCTAGGAGTCCAGTGGAGAAATCCAGTACACCACTGGAGGGAAAAAAATCCCAAACTGGCAGCACTGGAGAGGGTAAGAGGAATGGTTTAATTTTACCCACATCACTCCTCCACTGAAGTGGCACAAATCAGCATCACATTAAGGATATATTCATCTTTTCTTAATCTATGAGAATATGCCATAAATCTTTAAAAATTTACTCTTTCAATGAATATTTAATGAGCACCTATGTATATACCAGGTAAAATTCAAAGGATTTGTATATAGTAGTAAACAAAAGACACAAAAGTTCCTGTCCCTGTGGTACTAACATTCCAGCAAAATCACAGATTTAAATTAATAAATTATGTTAAAAGGAAACATGTATGGTGAAATTTAAAAAAGGAAAAGAGAGAATGTTCGGAAGCCTGGATTGAAAGTTGGGCATCGAGAAAGTCACCAATGACCTGGTGACATGATCGTAAAAACCTGAGGTGACTAAGTGTGAATGAGGAAAATTTGGGGAAAGAATATTTCAAACACGGGGAACAGCAGATGTAAAAGCTTGGAGGCAGTCTTAGGGCTGCCATGTTCAAGGCTGGTGGACTTGGGATGGAAAGGGGGAGGAAGTAAAGAGTAATGAGATAACAATTGCAGATTCCATAAGACCTTGTACGGCACCATGAGAAGTTCAGATTTTACTCTGCGTCAGATATAGTAGTTACAAGGTTTTGAACATATTTTAACTCACATGTTAACATGATCACTGAATACTTTTTGAGAATAGATCATAGGAATGAAAGGGTATAAACAGAGAGACCAAAGAGGCGTTTGCAGTAATCCAGGTAAAGGATGATGATGACTTGGTGGATGGATGTAGCAGTCAAGTTGGGAGGAACTGATTGGCCCACATGAGGTTTTGAATTTTATCATGATGTGAATTTTGCATCAAATTATTCAGGAAAGTTATATGATTTTCTGTTGTGTATTCTTTATTGAGTAACCACATTTTTCTTCTCAGAACTCAGCGTATGTTCCTAAATAATTCTCTGGTTTAGATGTGTTGTAAGAAAAGAACAAAGCTACCCTGGCCGATTATCTTTTATATGATTATACTGTGTGTGTGTGTGTGTGTGTGTGTGTGTGTGTGTGTGTGTGTGTGTATTTAATTTCTCCCTGGACAGAATTCTTGTAAACCTTTATTGTTAACAAAGTTTGAATTTTTAAGGATAAAACTAGAATAAATACTTTTCTAAAAGTTGAATCATTTGGTCTGAAAACTCAAGACTTTTGTCAACTCGAAACACATTTTATCCTCCCGTATCTGTGGTTTTTATATGTATTTTGGAACTTTTGTATCTATCCTCCTTTCAAAAGATGTTTTCCTCATATTTTTAGTGTTTTTTTTTCAATTTTTGAATTTTATTTATATTTTTATACAGCAGGTCCCTATTAGTTATCCATTTTATACATATTACTCTATATATGTCAATCCCAATCTCCCAATTCATCACACCACCACCCACCCTCCTCCACTTTCCCCACTTGGTGTCCATAAGTTTGTTCTCTACATCTGTGTCTCTATTTCTGCCCTGCAAACTAGTTCAACTGTATCATTTTTTCTAGGTTCCACATATATGCGTTAATATATGATATTTGTTTTTCTCTTTCTGACTTACTTCACTCTGTATGACAGTCTCTAGATCCATCCATGTCTCTACAAATGACCCAATTTCGTTCCTTTTTATGGCTGAGTAATACTCCATTGTATATATGTACCACATCTTCTTTATCCATGCATCTGTTGATGGGCATTTAGGTTGCTTCCATGACCTGGCTATTGTAAATAGTGCTGCATGAACATTGGAGTGCATGTATCTTTTTTGAATTATGGTTTTCTCAGGGTATATGCCCATTAGTGGGATTGCTGGGTCATATGGTAATTGTTTTTCGTTTTTTAAGGAACCTCCATATTGTTCTCCATAGTAGCTGTATCAATTTACATTCCCACCAACAGTGCAAGAGGGTTCCGTTTTCTCCACACCCTCTCCAGCATTTGTTTGTAGATTTTCTGATGATGCCCATTCTAACTGGTATGAGGTGATACCTCATTGTAGTTTTTTGTTTTTGTTTTTGTTTTGTTTGTGGTACGTGGGCCTCTCACTGTTGTGGCCTCTCCCGTTGCGGGGCATAGGCTCCAGACGTGCAGGCTTAATGGCCATGGCTCACAGGCCTAGCCGCTTCGCAGCATGTGGGATCTTCCCAGACCAGGGCACGAACCCATGTCCCCTGCATTGGCAGCCGCCACCAGGGAAGTCCCCTCACTGTAGTTTTGATTTACATTTCTCTAATAATTAGTGATGTTGAGCAGCTTTTCATGTGCTTCTTGGCCATCTGTATGTCTTCTTTGGAGAAATGTCTAGTTAGGTCTGCCCATTTTTGATTGGGTTTTTTTTTTTTTTTAACATCTTTATTGGAGTATAATTGCTTTACAATGGTGTGTTAGTCTGTGCTTTATAACAAAGTGCATCAGTTATACATATACATATGTTCCCATATCTCTTCCCTCTTGTGTCTCCCTCCCTCCCACCCTCCCTATCCCACCCCTCTAGGTGGTCACAAAGCACCGAGCTATCTCCCTGTGCTATGCGGCTGCTTCCCACTAGCTAGCTATTTTACATTTGGTAGTGTATATATGTCCATGCCACTCTCTCAACTTGTCACAGCTTACCCTTCCCCCTCCCCATATCCTCAAGTCCATTCTCTAGTAGGTCTGTGTCTTTATTGCCGTCTGACCACTAGGTTCTTCATGACAATTTTTTTTCTTAGATTCCATATATATGTGTTAGCGTATGGTATTTGTCTTTCTCTTTCTGACTTATTTCACTCTGTTTGACAGACTCTAGGTCCATCCACCTCACTACAAATAACTCAATTTCGTTTCTTTTTATGGCTGAGTAATATTCCATTGTAGATATGTGCCGCATCTTCTTTATCCATTCATCTGATGATGGACATTTAGGTTGCTTCCATCTCCTGGCTGTTGTAAATAGAGCTGCAGTCAACATTTTGGTACATGACTCTTTTTGAATTATGGTTTTCTTAGGGTATGCCCAGTAGTGGGATTGCTGGGTCATATGGTAGTTCTATTTGTAGTTTTTAAAGGAACCTCCATACTGTTCTCCATAGTGGCTGTACCAGTTCACATTCCCACCAGCAGTGCAAGAGTGTTCCCTTTTCTCCACACCCTCTCTAGCATTTATTCTTTCTAGATTTTTTGATGATGGCCATTCTGACCAGTGTGAGATGATATCTCACTGTAGTTTTGATTTGCATCTGTCTAATGATTAATGATGTTGAGCATCCTTTTCATGTGTTTGTTGGCAATCTGTATATCTTCTTTGGAGAAATGTCTGTTTAGGTCTTCTGCCCAGTTTTGGATTGGGTTGTTTGTTTTTTTGTTATTGAACTGCATGAGCTGCTTGTAAATTTTGGAGATTAATCCTTTGTCAGTTGCTTCATTTGCAAATATTTTCTTCCATTCTAAGGGTTGTCTTTTGGTCTTGTTTATGGTTTCCTTTGCTATGCCAAAGCTTTGAAGTTTCATTAGGTCCCATTTGTTTATTTTTGTTTTTATTTCCATTTCTCTAGGAGGTGGGTCAAAAAGGATCTTGCTGTGATTTATGGCCTAGAGTGTTCTGCCTATGTTTTCCTCTAAGAGTTTGGTCTTTAATCCATTTTGAGCTTATTTTTGTGTATTATGTTAGGGAGTGTTCTAATCTCATACTTTTACATGTACCTGTCCAGTTTTCCCAGCACCACTTATTGAAGGGCTGTCCTTTCTCCACTGTACATTCCTGCCTCCTTTATCAAAGATAAGGTGACCATACGTGCGTGGGTTTATCTCTGGGCTTTCTATCCTTTTCCATTGATCTATATTTCTGTTTTTGTGCCAGTACCATATTGTCTTGATTACTGTAGCTTTGTAGTATAGTCTGAAGTCAGGGAATGTGATTCCTCCAGCTCCGTTTTTTTTCCCTCAAGACTGCTTTGGCTATTTGGGGTCCTTTGTTTCTTCATACAAGCTTTAAGATTTTTTGTTCTAGTTCTATAAAAAATGCCATTGGTAATTTGATAGGGATTGCATTGAATCTGTGGATTGCTTTTGGTAGTATAGTCATTTTCACAATGATTCTTCCAATCCAAGAACATGTTATATCTCTCTATCTGTTTGTATCATCTTTAGTTTCTTTCATCAGTGTCTTAGAGTTTTCTGCATACAGGTCTTTTGTCTCCCTAGGTAGGTTTATTCCTAGGTATTTTATTCTTTTTGTTACAATGGTAAATGGGAGTGTTTCCTTATTTTCCCTTTCAGATTTATCATAATTAGTGTATAGGAATGCGAGAGGTTTCTGTGCATTAATTGTGTATCCTGCAACTTTACCAAATTGATTGATTAGCTCTAGCTGTTTTCTGGTGGTGTCTTTAGGATTCTCTATGTATAGTATCATGTCATCTGTAACCAGTGACAGTTTTACTTCTTCTTTTCCAATTTACATTCCTTTTATTTCTTTTTCTTCTCTGATTGCTGTGGCTAGGACTTCCAAAACTATGTTGAATAAGAGTGGCGTGGGAAGACATCCTTGTCTTGTTCCTGATCTTAGAGGAAATGCTTTCAGTTTTTCACCATTGAGAATGATGTTTACTGTGGGTTTATCATATGTGGTCTTTATTATGTTGAGGTAAGTTCCCTCTATGCCCACTTTCTGGAGACTTTTTATCATAAATGGGTGTTGAATTTTGTGAACTTTTTTGCATCTATTGAGATGATCATAAGGTTTTTTTCTTCAATTTGTTAATATGGTGTATCACATTGATTGATTTGCATACATTGAAGAATCCTTGCATCCCTGGGATAAATTTCACTCGATCATGGAGTATGATCCTTTTCATGTGTTGTTGGGTTCTGTTTGCTAGTATTTTCTTGAGGATTTTTGCATCTATATTCATCAGTGATATTCGTCTGTAATTTACTCTTTTTGTAGTTATCTTTGCCTGGTTTTGGTATCAGGGTGATGGTGGCCTCACAGAATGAGTTTGAGAGTGTTCCTTCCTCTGCAATTTTTTGAAAGAGTTTGAGAAGGATGGGTGTTAGCTCTTCTCTAAATGTTTGATAGAATTCACCTGTGAAGCCACCTAGTCCTGGGCTTTTGTTTGTTGGAAGATTTTTAACCACAGTTTCAATTTCATTACTTGTGATTGGTCTGTTCATATTTTCTGTTGCTTCCTGGTTCAGTCTTGGAAGGTTATACCTTTCTAAGAATTTGTCCATTTCTTGCAGCTTGTCCACTTTATTGGCATAGAGTTGCTTGTAGTAGTCTCTTAGGATGCTTTGTATTTCTGTGGAGTCTGTTGTAACTTCTCCTTTTTCATTTCTAATTTTATTGATTTGAGTCGTCTCCCTCTTTTTCCTGATGAGCCTGGCTAATGATTTATCAATTTTGTTTATCTTCTCAAAGAACCAGCTTTTAGTTTTACTGATCTTTGCTATTGTTTTCTTTGTTTCCATTTCATTATTTCTGCTCTTTATGATTTCTTTCCTTCTACTCTTTGGGTTTTGATTGTTCTTCTTTCTCTAGTTCCTTTAGGTGTAAGATTAGATTGTTTATTTGAGATGTTTCTTGTTTCTTGAGGTAGGCTTGTATAAACATCCCTCTTAGAACTGCTTTTGCTGCATACCATAGGTTTTGGATCGTTGTGTTTTCCTTGTCATTTGTCTCTAGATATTTTTTGATTTCCTCTTTGATTTCTTCACTGATCTTTTGCTTATTTAATAACGTGTTGTTTAGCCTCCATGTGTTTGTGTTTTTTTCATTTTTTTCCCTGTAATTGATTTCTAATCTCATAGTGTTGTAGTCAGAAAAGATGCTTGATATGATTTCAGTTTTCTTAAATTTACTGAGGCTTGATTTGTTACCCAAGATATGATCTGTCCTGGAGAATGTTCCATGCTCACTTGAAAGGAAAGGGTAATCTGCTGTTTTTGTATGGAATGTCCTATAAATATCAATTAAATCTATCTGGTCTACTGTATCATTTAAATCTTTTGTTTCCTTATTAATTTTCTGTTTGGATGATCTGTTCATGGGTGTAAGTGAGGTGTTAAAGTCCCCCACTATTATTGTGTTACTGTCGATTTCCTCTTTTATAGCTGTTAGCAGTTGCCTTATGTATTGAGGTGCCCCTAATTTGGGTGCATATATACTTAAAATTGTTATATCTTCTTCTTGGATTGATCCCTTGATCATTATGTAGTGTCCTTCCTTGTCTCTTGTAACATTCTTTATTTTAAAGTCTATTTTATCTGATATGAGTATTGCTACTCCAGCTTTCTTTTGATTTCCATTTGCCTGGAATATCTTTTTCCATCCCCTCACTTTCAGTTTGTATGTGTCCCTAGGTCTGAAGTGGATCTCTTGTAGACAGCATATATATGGGTCTTGTTTTTGTATCCATTCAGCGAGCCTGTGTATTTTGGTTGGTGCATTTAATTCATTCACGTTTAAGGTAGTTATTGATATGTATGTTCCTGTGACCATTTTCTTAATTGTTTTGGGTTTGTTTTTGTAGGTCCTTTTCTTCTCTTGTTTTTCCCACTTAGCGAAGTTCCTTTAGCATTTGTTGTAGAGCTGGTTTGGTGGTGCTGAATTCTCTTAGCTTTTGCTTGTCTGTAAAGCTTTTGATTTCTCCATCAAATCTGAATGAGATCCTTGCTGGGTAGAGTAATCTTGGTTTTGGGTTCTTCCCTGTCATCATTTTAAATATGTCATGCCACTCCCTTCTGGCTTGTAGAGTTTCTGCTGAGAAATCAGCTGTTAACCTTATGGGAGTTCCCTTGTATGTTATTTGTTGTTTTTCCCTTGCTGCTTTCAGTAATTTTTCTCTGTCTTTAATTTTTGCCTGTCTGATTACTGTGTGTCTCAGCATGTTTTTCCTTGGGTTTATCCTCTGTGGGACTCTCTGCGTTTCCTGGACTTGGGTGGCTATTTCCCTTCCCATGTTAGGGGAGTTTTCAACTATAATCTCTTCAAATATTTTCTCGGGTCCTTTCTCTCTCTCTTCTCCTTCTGGGACCCATATAATGTGAATGTTGTTGCGTTTAATGTCCCAGAGGTCCCTTAGGCTGCTTTCATTTCTTTTCATTTTTTCTTTATTCTGTTCCACAGCAGTGAATTCCACCATCTGTCTTCCAGGTCACTTATCTGTTCTTCTGCCTCAGTTATTCTGCTATTGCTTCCTTCTAGTGTACTTTTCATTTCAGTTATTGTATTGTTCATCTCTGTTTGTTTGTTCTTTAATTCTTCTAGGTCTTTGTTAAACATTTCTTGCATCTTCTCGACCTTTGCCTCCATTGTTTTTCTGAGGCCGTGGATCATCTTCACTCTCATTATTCTGAATTCTTTTTCTGGAAGGTTGCCTATCTCCACTTCATTTAGTTGTTTTTCTGGGGTTTTATCTTGTTCTTTCATCTGGTACATAGCCCTCTGCCTTTTCATCTTGTCTATCTTTCTGTGAATGTGGTTTTTGTTCCACAGGCTGCAGGATTGTAGTTCTTCTTGCTTCTGCTGTCTGCCCTCTGGTAGATGAAGCTGTCTGGTTTGTGGAAGTTTCCTGATGGGAGGGACTGGTAGTGGGTAGAGCTGGCTGTTCCTCTGGTGGTCAGAGCTCAGTAAAACTTTAATCCTCTTGGCTCTTGATGGGTGGGGCTGGGTTCCCTCCCTGTTGACTGTTTGGCCTGAGGCAACCCAACACTGGAGCCTACCCGGGCTCTTTGTTGGGGCCAATGGCAGACTCTTGGAGGGCTCATGCCAAGGAGTATTTCCCAGAACTTCTGCTGCCAGTGTCCTCATCCCCACGGTGAGCCACAGCCACCCCCCGCCTCTGCAGGAGGCCCTCCAACACTAACAGGTAGGTCTGGTTCAGTCTCCCCTGGGGTCACTGCTCCTTCCTCTGGGTCCCAACGTGCACACTACTTTGTGTGTGCCCTCCAGGAGTGGAGTCTCTGTTTCCCCCAGTCCTGCCGAAGTCCTGCAGTCAAATCCCACTAGCCTTCAAAGTCTGATTCTCTAGGAATTCCTCCTCCCATTGCCGGACCCCCAAGTTCAGAAGCCTGACGTGGGGCTCAGAACCTTCACTCCAGTGGGTGGGCTTCTGTGGTATAAGTGTTCTCCAGTTTGTGAGTCACCCACCCAGCAGTTATGGGATTTGATTTTATTGTGATTACGCCCCTCCTCCTGTCTCATTGTGGCCTCTCCTTTGTCTTTGGATGTGGGGCATCTTTTCTGGTGAGTCCAGTGTCTTCCTGTCGATGACTGTCCAGCAGCTAGCTGTGCTTCCGGTGCTCCCGCAAGAGCGCGTGAGGGCACGTCCTTCTCCTCCGCCATCTGGAACCAGTCTCCCATATCTTTAGTTTTCTGTCCCTTTTTAATGAATTCTGTGGATTTTTTCAAGTTTTTCTTTTAATTCGCCTATTAATTTTTCTCTTGTCATTGTGTTTTCTGCTTCCACTGTGTATTTTCCCCCAATTTTTATTACAAACTATAGGTCTAGGGAGCCCCAAAGCTCTCCCACATTGTCTGAGTAGACCCTATATAATCACAAGGTTCCTTATAATCACACGATTGCCTCTTAGCTTAGTCAGGGAGAGGGAGGTTGTGCTGTAGCAAACCCTTCTTGCTAAACCTGTTTAAATAATGTATGTCAAAGAGAATAGTCCATGACTGGGCTCAGGAAACAACCCACCTCTACAAGAGTCTCAGCTGGATTTTCAGACTTGTTCTCATTGCCTTTTTAGACAATCTAATTCCCTCACTTTGGGGCTTTTTACAAGAACTAACATAACCATTTTATTTCTGGTACCTACCTGTGTTGCATTTAGCCCATGCATCCTATCTTGAGCTTTAAATTCAGTTGCACAGCCATTGTCATGTCTTAATTAGACAACTTATCCTGCAGCATGGGAGCAGAAGGGACTAATAACTCCAGGCAAAAACAGACGTGTTATCCGGGCAACCTCCTCAACAGTAAAGTTTCAGCAGTGGTGAAGATGTGGGTATTTTGGACTAATGTCCTCCCTTCTGACTTTGGCTTTAGATAAAAGAGGGGAACTGGAAAAAGAAAAGGTTAAAAATATCCCATGACTGCTCTTAGCAGGAAGCTGGCCTGGCTCTAACACCTAGGATGTAGTAGTGTTCTCTTGCCAGACATAAACAATTTCACAGAACACCCATGTCAGACAAGGTTATTCTAACCATGATAAAGCAAGGCAAAACCAAGACAACTCTGTAACCAACTCTGAGCACAGGGGAAAAAAAAAAGAACTCTGTGTAAACCATGATCATACCCAAACATCCCCTTCACTCTGCTAGCTATGTAACTGCTGCTTCTTTATCAACTATAGCTGTCCTCCATTCTTCTTGCCTTCTAATTAAAAAAAAATTGAGAGAATCATAGAATTGCCCCCTGTTTACTGAGGATACCCAGTCAAGAGCAAAACCTGCTTGCTTACTTGAAACCTCCCCCAAATTACATAACAGCAGTCCAAATCCTATGAACAAGTCTCTTCTAAACCCCTGTACTGACATTCCTACAGTTCTCCATTGTGCTGTGGTCTCCTTTGTTACGAGTACCCCAAACCCTAACTTCATGTGACTGTGGTTGTTCCCGGTCATCTTTGACTCGATGACACTAAAATAACAATGTCAAAATTTCAAGGACATCAAAGAACAGAGGTTTGATTTTCATTTATGTTACATGTTTATTGCAAATTGATAGGGAAGTTCTACTTCATGTTGCCCTCAATCTGGACAAGACGATAAATCTCCCAGTATCTTGGACATCAGTGGTTGATGTGGAAGAACGAAAGGGGACGTACTGAATTGTGCATTTGCCTGTAAAGCTCCTGCCGAAAATCATATCCATTCAGTTCCACACACATTTCATTGGCTAATTTACTTAGAATAAGTAATGTAATTTACTTAGAATAAGAAAAAGATCATCTTAATAGAGAACAATCATTTATTAATTTAAGTATCTGCTTTAGAATGATTAGGATTTCTCCAGGAAACAAACTCTGAGAAGCAGACTTGTGAGCAGGAGTTTACTGAGGAGTCCTTTCAAATATATACCCTAAGTAAGTGCAAGAATCAGGACGGGGCAGAAGAAGGAGTTGAATTGCAATGTAGTTGTGAAAGACTCCACAGCTACTCCCCTGGGAAGATCTGGAAGTGGGATGGCCACTCTGAATTGAATCAAGGGTCCAGGTTTTGTAGTGCGATATTCAGCAATCATAAATGATGAGTTGGCACCCCTTGGCCGAAATCATTCCTGGAGAGGGAATTAACTGTTTGCCATCAGCCAATACTCCAGCAGCTGAGGAAATAATTGGTTTAGTTCTAAAGGTGGCATCTGGGAGGTGCACCCTAGCTTCCGCTACTTTCCAACCCTTTTTTCACTCATATAGTGAGTTCATCTTATCTGGGAACAGCTCTTTGGGATAATGGTTGGTCTCTTCCTTTGGGGAAACTAAGAAGAGGAAGGTTAGTAAGACAAACTACAATCACTACTCCAACTGGTCTCCAGGGTCGGTGTCTTATTGAGGTCCCAGAATGGATTCCAGTTGCTAGAAAGTTTGGATGTTTGGCAGTGGCACTTGTAGTAGCCTTGGTTTGGCAGTGGCACTTGTAGTAGCCTTGATGAGCAAGCTGGTACTGTTGAGCCCATGCCTAGCCTCCAGCTACATCACTACACTGTGGCCACCCCATTTAAGAGCGATTTGCCAACACCAGCCATGACTGATGACAAAGGCTGGCTGACATCAGTTGGCTGAGTCATTTTGTCTGTTGAATTATTAAATGCTTCTTTTGTTGTGGATGCTCACTGGTGAGTGTTCACATGCAATAACAGGACCTTCACCCTCTGTGCTTACCTTTATAAATCTATTTACCTGTCAGTTGTGCAGTTCATATAGTTCTGTCTTGTCACAGACTGGGGTTGAAAGGAATGGAGAATATATTGGAAGGGGCAAATGAAAGACATCCAGCACAATTCATCCCTTTTTCTTTTGGCATCCACTTTTAACATTTCTCCAGAGAAAAACCTATGTCCTTAATACAAAGGACACACAAAGTTCTAAAAGTTACATGGAATGTGAAATACTAGCTACTACGAGAAATAGGAAAGAAAAGAAAAAATGACCATGAACATAGATAGTGTCATCCTCATTTCATTACTAGTCATGAGGTCTAAGTTGGAAATCACAGGGGCCTTCTTCTACCATAATTTATGTGCCCCTAACCTTTGACTACACCCCACTGGAAGACATTATTTATCTGGTGGAGTTACCCAGTTCTTACGCCTACAGGATCTGAGTCTTGGTTATCCTCCTGCACTTTCCCACTGACCTGAACTGTTGATCAAGGCAGTCCTGAGGGGAGCCTCCATGAATCATGAATCACTTGTGTTCCTGAGATTGTCTGTCTCTTCTCCACTGTGTTGTAGCAGGACATTTTTTCCTTGGAAATCAGCATCAGCTACTTCAGGTAACACAGTTACCCCCTCTCTGCCTGTGAGATCAAAAGAAATAGGAGTGAACATAAACTATCAGAGTGCAGTCTCACCTTCCGATGTAGTGAAATCATGATGATGTGTCCTGATGGAAGTATTCCTTTTGTGAGTACAGAAATCTAAATACCCAGAGAGCCCATACTAATGGAGACGGGGAGCTAAAATCCCTCCAATGGGTAATGATTTTAATAGTGAGAGAAATCACTCCCAGTTCTACTTGTTGGCTCTTAAACACACACATCCCATCTATGGCCAATATCTGTGCACCATATATCAGTGCACCCACTGATTTGAGGCTTATAGTAGTACATCTTTTTGATTGATATCCCAATCTCATGGACTGTTGAATATGCTTTCAACCATGTTATGGTGATGAAAGATGTGCTAAGACCTGTGAATTCTCTGTGCCATCTTTGCATTGCTATAACATACGTCTCTTGATCAAAGGGTATTTTGTATGGAATACCATGGCAATTGATAAGGCATTCTGTAATTCCATATATGGTAGTCCTAGAAGAGAAATTGTGGATAGAGATGAATATGTTTCTGACTATATGTCTGCTTCTGTGTGTATGTACAGGGTGAGGTGGAATAGCTGCCTCTTGTTTTGTGGAAATTTGCATTATTGTCACAATTATCGGCTCTTTTCCTCGTAAGAGGATTATATTCCAGTGCTCTTTGCTTTTGTGATTTTTCCATTTGCCTTGCAAATGGTATATGGAGTATATTTTCCTGCTCCCGTTGCCGAGGTTAGTCTTGTGAATTGTTTCGGTCAAAAGAAAATGAGTGGATGCGATTTATGGCATTTGCACACAGAATAGAGACTTTTAGTGAATTATGTCATTGATTTGTTTCAGCCTCTTCTGATTTTGCCCTCTGTCACAGTAGCAGGATATTCCAAATTGGAGTTGTTCCTTCACCATGGGTCCCAGATTAGAACAGTGAGATAGAAGCCAAATGGAGCAGACCCACAGCCAATGCAAGTAACACAAGCAAGAAATCGTTTTTGCTGCTATTACTAGTATTTTAAGCCCCTGGTAGGTTGAGATTGATTTTTACTGTAACAGAATCTATCTAATACACATGATATAAGGGATCAAAGCTAATCATTGTGTCACCAGGTGGCCAGTTAGTACCCCCAGGGAATGAAACTTCATTGGGAGTGAAACATTGGCATTTACTTTTGGCAGGTTGAGCATAATAGCAGTAGCCAAATAAACCTGGGAGAGGAAATAGCTCTTGTTCAATCCATGCATAGCCCTCATCCCACTGACAATATCCACTTTGTAAATAGGCCCCTTGAGAAAGCACCTGGATGGCCGACAAGTCACAGGGAAGTTCACAGGCTCGTATCATTCATAGTGCAGTCCACTGGTAGGCATTTATAGGTGTCAGAAGTATTTTTACACTCTGCTTGTTTCGAGAGGTCCACACCTCAGCTCCAAATTTCTTGTTGCTAGTCTTCTAATTTTGTTCTTTCCAAGTCCCTCATTAGCCAACTGACCCATTAGCCATTTCCCGTGAATCAGCACAGATCTGTATCCCGTTATCTCTCCTTGTATATGAAGTGATGTTCCCCCACACTGCAGAAGTCTGCGGACAAGAGGGACATCCCTGCTCTATGGCCTTCTAAGGACATTCCTAATGGGATCATAATGCAGCAACTGTCCAATTCTGATGATTTCTTGAATATGATGCATATTACTCTAAGCAAATCCATACATTTCTTTCTTTGTCAAGTGGTCATAAACAGGGTGATAAAAGATTGCGGTTTGCTCAGGACACTCTTGACTTATACCCGCTGTCCCATCTTAATTATTAATAGTGCCACCTTTTGCTCTTAAAAGTGTCCTCGTTTGGTTGTTAGCTATGTATGGTCACATAAATCATAGATGTCGTTTGAGAGAGAGAAGTGGTAAAGCAGTGAAAACATGTGCAGCTGAGCCTAATTCTTCTGCAGCTTGTCTGTATGTACATTCCAGACCTGTTCAGGTCCAGTCTCATAAATTCCTTTTCCATTACACAGTGGTGTACTACTGCACTCATCCAATTATATGATTCAGTAGGTCAGCCACATCCTGTTAATGATGTACAGATAGGGATGCATGATTACTTGTGATCCGATGGTCCAATATTTTGTTTCTACAAGCGACCAGTACCAGATCACAGGGTGCTTTTTGAATGGAGAGTTAGTTACTGAAAGGGCCAGGACTTACTCTCAAACTGTAGGGATCTGTGCTGATTCTCCTGTTGAGGCTTTCCAAGGGCTCCTTAGAGCATCTCTGTCTGCGATAAACACTTCTGATACTATCAGCTCTGCTGACTGAATCTAAATTGCAGGGCATCTTTTCCCCACTGCAAAGTCTTTTCTTATTGTAGGTACATTCAAAACTGGCAGATTTATGGGTTATCCAGAGAAGCACACATAAATATGATAGTTGCTGCCTCAAAATCTAGAGTCCCAACAACCACTGAGCTTCTTTCTCATCGTGGGCAGTGTAAGGTGTAGCAACTTGCTTTCACTTTAAAGAGGATATTCTGAGATATTCTCTATGCCGAGGAAACACCATGGAAACTTCCCTGAGGTGGCGAATCCCTGAAATTTTGCAAGATTTAGCTGTATCTTACTATAGCATTTTGAAGGCTTATTAATTTCTCACCATCAGATTCAATTAGAATACTGTCATCAATATAGAATAAGAGTAATGAGATACCAGCATACGCAAGAGATCTTTCAACTTTATTATGACATAGCCGTAAGTCAGAGGAGTAAGGGTATACAGATGTCATTGCTGGTGAAGGTAAAAATGCTTCAGGTTAATTTTTTTAATAGGAATGGGAATGCACACAAGAGATTGTGGTGATTGACCATAGTAAAGGCACTAACTTCAGCAACTGAACTGTGATTTTCATCACCACTGATAAATTTTGTGATAATCTGTAGTTTTTCTCTATGAGCTCATTCTCTTTTTCACTGGTTAAGAGGCAATGAGGATGTGGTAGGAATTGCTATCCCTACATATCTGAAATATGTGTAGTTGGTATTAGTCTCTGCAGGTGTCCCAGATTGACTTGGCTTTTTATTTACCCTCTTGGCAGGAGTGAGAATATCCAAGGGCTTTCACTTGGCCTTTTCTGTCATAATAACCTTCACTGTACAGATCACAGAACCTGTGTAAGTATTCTGCCAGTAACTGAGTATATCTATCCCCACTAAATGGCCAGACATTGGGAAAATAATCACAAGATGTATCTGCCATAAGTTCCCTACTGCACTTGAATCAGGTTTCTCCACTAGCCCTAGAATTTCCCACTTTAATAACAAAAAACATTTCTAGGCCACCAATCTGTTTCACTCCTGGTAACTTCATGATCAGTTTAACCATTGGCACAGACCTCTGTCTCTCAAAAATAAGATTATCACCCAACTCAGTGGCTTATTATTCTCGATGCACTCACATGATCTATGACAAATCAACATTGCCACCTTCTCTGTGCACCTCTAGGATCCTATTATCCCTGTTGAGATGATGGAGTCCAATTTTATTGCAGAATCCCTCATTGTTAGCTCTGGCTTACTGGAAACAACCACTACAGAGCTTCACATGGTGGTGCCCCTCTCACCAATATGTTTCTTAACAGTTTAACAAATGGAATCTCCTTTGGGCAATTGTAGAGAAGATTTTTATAGGTAGGTGAGCATTTTATACATAACAGAGTCAATCTAACATTCACTCTAAACCGATGAGGTTCTGGTATTTGATCCCTAATGACTGTAGGCTACTGCTGAGTTCAACTGTCAGTTAGCCAAGATATTAAGAGAAGATGGCAAGGTAGGTTCAGGGGAATTTGGAAGTTTAAAGATCTGCTACTAACACCATTCCCAGGCACTCAATTCAATACTGTAAATCTATCAATAGATTCATCCCAGTCAATGTTCATATTTTATGCTTTCTGGCTTAATATCTAGGGTCCACTCATAAAGTGTTTCCCAAACTGCTGCCAATGGAAATTAGTGACATCCTATAACATATTTAGAGTATAAACTACCTCCTCTTGAGGCATGCCATGAACTTCCCAGTCTAGTCTGTGAATACTTTTCATGGACTTGAAGGCAAAAAGGTGAGGTGGGGGTATGCCCTGATATCACTCAGCAACCTCTTCTGAGGAAACAGCATGAGAACCATTTTAACCTAGAATGTATTAATAGAAAACATACAGTGTATTAATAGAAAACATACAGTGTATTAATAGAAAATTTGAGGCATAGTAAGACCAAGAGATCAGGAAATGACTGCCATTGAAAAGATAGTTTATTACTCATCGTTCCAGTAGGAGGGGGCATGCTGTGCCATGGGGGTCCATATGGGGAAGACCCAGGGTCAATTAGGAGGCAGAGGGGGAGAGGGAACTGCGGGCAAGAGCTGTTAAGTGTGGTTTCTGTGGGGGAGAAAAAAGGGTAAGGAAGGATAAGCAGGCTTAGGATTGGCTAGTTGGAATAATATCAGCGGGCTCTGGGGCATAGGGGGACTATCTTTAGTTTTCTGGTACCTGGACCTGGAGTATGTTACAGACCAGGGTCCTTAATCAATAGAAATTGATCAGAGGCCAGACAAGAAATTCAGGCAAGGCTTTATTGGGGCCCCTGCTGCAGCAACAGGTTCAGAAGAGATTGTTGAGAGAGATTGCTTCAGAGAGATTGCTTCAGAACAAGCAACAGGTTCCCTTGCTCCCTTGCTCCCTGAGGGGCTGCGAGCTGGTTCCTTACATGGGGGGAGGGGAGGGGTGTGTCCAGGGGTCTGGCTGGAGGCGGGGCTTGGGTGGTCTGCCCACCCTTTGCTGGTGGCCTGTGCAGGGGGCACGCGCAGTACCCTGCTGCTCCCAGCTCCTCAGAAGTGACAGCTGGGGTTTTTGGTCTTTTTGTATCTTCTGTCCAGCATTTGCCCCAATTGCTCATGCACGCAGTTCTTTTTAGTCCCTTATAGTTTCTTCGTATTTTGTAGTTTGAGGAGAGGTTTGTCCAGGTGCAAGCATTGCTGCACTGCGGCAAAGGGTCCCAGGTCCCAGGCCTCTCAATTAGGGAAGGTGGATAGCGGCTCAGGGTGCGAGAGCCCAGTAAAGGAGATGGTTAGCAGTGTGGCCTTTGGGTCAGTTGGTTTGTGTTTGAAAAGCACACTCCTCTTTGAGTTGTTTATTGTTTCTAAGAACTGGCTAGCCCTGAGAGGGCAGTCACTCCAGGGTCAGCAAGACGCCAGATGTCAAGGCATCAGGATACAGAAAATAAAAGGATCACCATCACATTTTTTTTTTCCTGCAGAGGGATGCTGGTTCTGTGTGTGTGTGTGTGTGTGTGTGTGTATGTATTGGGTTGTTGTGCAATGGAGGGGGGGATATGTCTGCTGGCAAGGTGGATTCAGGGCAATTTAGCTGTTCAGCTGTTTCCAATATATTGGAAAATATATTTTCCCAAGATTTGATATTTAAATGGTGCTGTAATTTAACAGCTTTTAATGTATATTTGCTGCAGCTATAGGAGATGAGAGCCTCTTCACAATGGCCCTAAAGATTTTCTGATTTGTTTTCTCAGTTTGTTCTTAGTTGGACTTTCAAGGACTTCAGTTTGTCCTTTGCACTATTTATGCTTTCTAGGCTAGTGAGAGAAAGCCAACTGACTCCACAGTCTTTATAATCATGATTGTTACCATAGTTACCAAGTACGTTAGCCACTTGACCTCCATCCGCACAACATCCCTCATCCCATGCTACCAGTGGGGATAATTTGAGTTATCATGAGACCACCACATGCTACAGAATTAGTATTGGTCCATTACCCCCAGCAAAGAGATTATTTCTTCTCTTCTCAAACATATAAGCTCAATCATGGAATCTTATTTTGATACGATTCTACAACCCTAAATGGTGGAAAACCCAGTTTCCTAAAGCTACTCCAAAAGCCAATTACTCTGTTAGTCAGTGTCCCAGCTGGAAAAAGATGGAACATTCACAGTGGGTAACTAAGGAAAGTTTAATAAATGGATGTTGTACCAAAGTGTGGGCAGCGTATAAAGAAACCGTCAAGGGATATTGCAGTACCCCGAAGCTAGCAAAAGTGGCTAGCCTCCAATATCACTAACTAAAATGGCAAGCAGGGAAAGCAGTTATCTAGACCCAGGGTGGGTAGATGCATTGCGTGGACCCTCTGACAAAACTGGTCTCCCTATTGGAGTAACGCAGCTGTCTGACAGTGACCCTGAAGCAAGGGAGTCTGTAAAATAAAAACAGACCTCAATTTCTTTTTCTCCTCTCATTTACTGCCAGAACTTCCCAGTGGTTTAACTCAAACAGAAGCCTTAGAAGGTAAGAGCACGAAGATACAGTTCACATAGGTCAGCTTCCAGTGATCCAGGAAGAAAAGTCTAGAGGGTGGATCTGGCAGGGCAAACACAAAATAGCCAGCCCAGGGACCCACGCAAGGGGAGAAAAGCTAGAGCTAGTTCTAACATCTTGATCTTTTTCTTCTAAGCCCCTAATGGGTTCCTTCCTCTTTCTGTAGATGCGTTGGTGTTAAACATTAGTTGTTGACTTGGTTCTTTTCTAAGTCAGTCAGTTCTTCTTCCCTCCCTAAGCATCTTCCAGGTCAGACGGCAGATGTTTTTTCGAAGGTTAGGAATGAGTATTTTCCTCTCTTTCCTACTTTTCTGTATAAGATACGTAATGATCTGCATTTCTAAAACAATAGTAAGATGTAAGAAGCATTCCTCCCTTAACATAAATGCTTCATTTTGACCTAAATATATAAAGATGAAAAAGGAAAAACGTAATCAAGTTGAAAGGTTACAGAGGCATTTTTCTGCCCAGAAAATAATTTCATATTCTGTGATCAGATGCAGGCTTTATATCTTCTTAGCTTTATTGACTAGGTAATTAAAAACATTTCTGAGTCTCAGTTTCTCCATAATTAAAATGAGGGCTATAATACCTAACCTGAACAAAAATTGTTATTATTAGAGATAAAATAGATAATGCTCCTGGCACAGTTTCTGGTACATATTAGGCACTGAGTAATTGGAAAGGATTATTAATAGTATCAGACATAGAAGTAAAAGAGAAAATATTGACTTAGGTGTCTAAAAGATGAATGAAAATCCTTGAAGAAATTTAGAAATTCTCAAAATAGCTTTGATAACTTAGAATCCTAACAAAACAGATTTATTTGTACACCTGCATTCTGACTGGAAATGTGTAGCCACCAGCCATGTATGTGTACTGAGACACAGCTCTTTTCTTTCTTTTTTCTTTTTAAAAATTAGAAGCATCCCCACATCCACACAAATTTCCATAAAGGAATTAAACCCCTGTGAGCCAAACAGTTGAGAAATGTGTGTGGTCCAATATATCGGCCACTTTGGGCCTTAACAAAGTGAATTGAAAAAAGAAAAAAACCCAATGATTAATGGGAAGCGAAGATACAGGCTGGACTGCATTTATTACAAAGCAGGGATAACCATTAGATTAAAGCCGTTTACATTTTGAATTTCAGCAGTCCCTAAAATCAGCTTATATGCAAAGCTGCTTATGCTAAAATGAGCTTAATTTCTGGTTGTAAACAGTTCTGCTGAACATAAAATTTCAGGCTTCGTGAGGATCCCTTGTTCAATTCAGATTAGCTTAGGAAAATCTTTAGTTATATTAAAACCTTATATGGTGAATTTATTCCTTCAAACTTAAACCAACAATTTTCTAGAGCATTTTTTCCTACTGGTATAATTTTTCCTCCAGCATACTAGAATGTTAAGGTAAGGAACTAGTTATTTAATGGGCAAAACACATTCCTTCTGCTCTGGTGTATATTTTTACTATTTGAAATGAGTACATTTATAATATTTCTCTGTTACTTTTATTTAGACTCATAATACAACTCATAACACCTCCTTCAAGAATTATAGGATATACTAATACTTTTGAAAATACACAGGAAAAATCACTTACTAGTTTGGGCTCTCCATCATCCATTCTCCTTTATTTTGGGGAACACTTTCTGAATTGCTTCTCAGGCATTCACCCCATCCCCATGCAGTCCATGTAACTCTGTGGAAGCTGAGCTTATCTTCAGATCGATCTTTCTTCCAAGGTGGTCAACACATCCCTTCAAGGTAGTCAGTTCATGGTTTATTTGTTGGAGATGGATTCATGGTTCCATTAAAGTCAGTGAGATATGAGTATATATTCTTGAGATAGGCTTCTTGGGAACAAGCATTTGTGAGTTTTCAACAAATGTTATTGGGAGAGAATCATTTCATTAGCTGGAATTAAATGAGGATGCCTGTAGCTTTGGAAGCTGCTGGCAGCCATTCTGTGACTGTGAGGGTTTTCAGCCTTAGCATGAAGCAGATATAATGGAAGACAGAGAAGTTGAACACATTGCAGTCTTTGAAGATATTCAAGCTTGACTGAAGCCTTCCCAACCTGTGGACATATTCCAGTTTTAGGTATATGTACTAAAAATTGCCACCATATTTTAGCTCATATATGTATACCATTTTATTATTTAGGTCTATTGGTTGCAATGGAGAAACTTCTAACGTAAATATTTATCAATTTTAATACCATGTTTTACTTTGCATATTCAATCACCATTTCTGTGCAGCTAGCTACAATGTGCCATTATGAAGGCGCCAAACATACTGCATCCCTTCTATGTGTATATGGAATTCAAAGCAAATTTTTTCCACTTTCAAAGTTTTCATAGAAAATTGTCTTGATTTGATTTAGATATATGAATGCATTTTAGTTTCAAAATGGACTTTAACTGTGTTTTTGCTACTCTAATTAGAATTGGCAGCTAGCTTCAGCAAAAATGCGAATACTTGATTCATGCGTATACAATTTTATATATAATATACATATATAAAGTAACACAGTAATATGTAAAAGAATAATGTATACACATTTGGAAAATTATTTAAATTTATATTTTTATTTGGGTAAGATCAGAAAGATTGTGCAGATTCCTCATGTTATTTCAAGTCATTATTTAAATACATTTCATAAAGCTATAGCTGTCATAGATAGGGATTCCTCTGATGGATCTGGGCAAAGTGAATTGAAAACCTTCTGGAAAGAATTTACCAACCTAGGTGCCATTAGGAACATTTGTGATTTTTGGGAAGAGGTCAAAATGTAAATACTAACAGGAATTTGGAAGAAGTTGATTCCAACCCTCTTGAGAGGTTCAAGAATTCAGTGGAGGAAGTAACTGCAAATGTGGTGGAAATTGCAAGAGAACTAGAATTAGAAGTGGAGCCTGAAGATGGAACTGAATTGCTGCAATCTCATGATAAAACTTGAATGGATGGGAAGCTGCTTCTTATGGATGAGCAAAGAAAGTGTTTTCTTGAGAAGGAATCTACTCCTGGTGAGGATGCCATGAAGATTGTGAAAATGACAACAAAGGATTTAGAATATTACATAAACTTTGTTAATAAATCAGAAGCAGGGTTTGCGAAGACTGACTCCAATTTTGAAAAAAGTTCTGTGGGTAAAATGCTGTAAAACAGCATTGCCTGCTACGGAGAAATTGCTCATGAAAGGCAGAGTCAATCGGTGTGATGAACTTCATCACCGTCTTATTATAAGAAATTGTCTCGGCCACCCCAGCCTTCAGCAGCCACCACCCTGATCAGTCAGCAGCATCAGCATCGAGGCAAGATCCTCCGTCAGCAGAAAGATTATGACTCGCTGAAGGTTCAGATGATGCTTAGCATTTTTTAGCAATAACGTATTTCAAAATTAAGGTATGTACATTTTTTTAGGCATAGTGCTGTTGCACACTTAATAGACTACAGTGTAGTGTACAGTATAGTGTATAGTGTGAACGTAATTTTTATATATACTGGGAAACCAAAAAAAAATTGTGTACCTGACTTTATTGTGATATTCTTGCTTTATTGTAGTCTGGAACTAAACCCACAATATCTCTGAGGTACGCCTGTATGGAGGTATGCCATACCCAAGGTATGTTTCTTCTGATAGCTAAGACATAAGAGCCTTTGAAAAGTGAGTGTGTGTCCTGAAATATTTATTAAAAAGCACTGTTAAATTCCAAGTTGAAACTCTGCAGACACACACAAATGAAACTCAAAAACCTGCCAGGAACCACGGAAATATAGCAGTTACTGATGTTTGAGATAATGGTACCTTAAAGGAGTTAACATGCAAATCAGACTACAGAATATTTTTCCCCAGTTTTCCCATTACTTTCACTTAAAAAGTCTTTAAAAACAACCTGTCAGAATATTGGATGTATTTTTCTCATTATTATTATTTTTTTAAAGAGTAGGCAGATCTTTATTGATTAAAAGGCTGAAGCCAGGGAAGATTTTGAGCTGAGATGGAACATCCTCAGAGCCTTGCATAAGAAGATGAATTTGCCTGCAGTGAGGAGGGTGAGTTGCAGGGGGCTGAGACCCTTTGTCCCATCCTCTCTCTCTCCAGCTGTTTCCCTCTGTCTCCTCGTCATCTTCACAGGCTTCCCCACCTGACCACAGCTTCTCCCTCTCTCCCTTCCATCAATCTCCCCCTCCTTCCTTCAGTTTTCCTCCTTTGTACCCACTTTCAGTGAACATCTTCCTCATTACCTTTTAAATGGACAATTCCTGTCCAAACACAAGTGTTTACAAAGCCACTAATGAGCAAATTGTTAACTAAACAATAGGACGGGGATACACAGGGTTTGGTATGAAAGTTTCTGTAATTAGTTAGAAAGGAAAGAGTTATGATTGTCTCCTTCCCTCTATTGTTTTCTTAGTGGATGTACATACATACAGTTGGCTTTCTGTATCCACAGGTTCTGCTTCTGTAGATTTAACCATCCATGGATCAAAAATATTCGGAAAAATTCCAGAAAGTTCCAAAAAGCAAAACTTGAATTTGTGTTGAATTTGTGTTGTAACAACTGTTTACATTGTATTTACAATGATTTATGTAGCATTTACATTTTATTAGGTATTATCGGTAATCTAGAGATGATTTAAAGTATACTGGAGGATGTGTGTAGATTATATGCAAATATGCCATTTTATACAAGGGACTTGAACATCCTAGGATTTGGGTCCTTAGATACCTAGGGATGGCTGTACATACTGCTAGAATACAATTTGAATCTTGGACAACTGGAGCAGTTGTCAACTATGGAAGATAGGGTTAATGACTTTTGTTATTATTTTGCAGAAACACTGCCTTAGATAAATGATATATTGTAAATTCCTCTACTTCCTTAGGAAAAGACAGTTGAAATCTACATGTGGTCTACATAATGACCCGTTTCAGAAGTTACAGCTCTCAAACACCCTTTTTCTCTGAAACATTCAAAATCTGAAAAGAAACACTTTAACTTCCCCTTTGATTTTGATTATTTTCTTATTTTTGTTTGTTACTATTGTACATATAAAAACTGATTTAAGAGCTAATTTAGATATAGTCAACCAAGTGAAATATGAAACAATTTCACTGTTTTGACTGAACTAAATGGAGAGTTTGAGACTGATGTGGTAAGTTTAAGACGACAAAATGATTGATTGTATTACCCTGGTAGACAGAGTGTTCTTCAGCTTTACGGTTAAGCTCCGATATTCACATCAACATTGGCATTTCCACCATGGGCAGTGGCAATGCTACAGATCCTGTAAGTGACTTTGTGCACGTGGAAGCCAGAATAGTAAATAGGGTCGATGCTGTAGGATGACTGCAATTGAGAAACTGGTTTGTGAGTATACGTGTTGTAACTTGCAGGGGGTCCCCCAAATTGACTTCAGAACCCTTCAGAGTGGAGAATTTCATTTAATGATAATTCTGACTTATTAGAGACATACCATATTATAGCCAGTATGAAAGGCTATGATGTCAGGATCACTGCCATAAGAGGTTCTTGTTTCTTTTCAGAAGAAAATTTGAAGGACTGCAGAGAAAACAAGCACAAGAAAGTCCTGGTCTGAGAAAATGGAGTCATTAGTTTTTCTTTAATTTGCAGGTAATTTAATCTGTAGTCATTTCTGTGTTATATTCCTGGTTTAACAAACTGTGTTCTCTATGGCAGAATACAAAATTATTTAACAGTTCCTTGGGACAGATGTAAAACCTCTAGACTTGTTTCCAAGGATGAAGACCTAAATAGAAGAGAACTTATATAGAGTCAGTTTGAGCCCTCAGCTGCATAGAGGTTTAAATGAAAAAAACACTCTGAGTTAAATTGGGAGTAGTGACAGCTTACCGATACATAAAGTGAGCTGTTTCAATGTGCATGTCAGAGTTTGGGTGAGGTCTGAGGATATCAATAGAGACAACATTTATTAGAATAAATTAAATAAATTAGAGTAATTGAGATAAATTTTAGCCTGCAAAACATATAAACTGTTGTTCTCTATAAGCATTTAATTTGGTTGCCTTGACCATTTATAGTGGCAGGAGAAAGCTTCCAGGACATAAATTTACGGATAACTGCCAAAAAGTAGAGCGATACTAATGGGCCATGCCATTTACAGTATGGAAGGAAACTTCCTTGCCTCCCCTTTCTTTATAACTGACAAATAAAAATTGTATATATTTAAGGTATATAATGTCACATTTCAATTTATGTATATATACATTGTGAAATAATTACCACAATCAATCAGGCTAATTAACAAACACGTCACCTCACAGTTACCATTTTCTGTTTGTGTATGGTGAGAGCACTTAAAATATACTCTGATAGCAGAGTTTAAGTGTGTAATACAGTAGATAACTGTAGTCCCCAGGCTGTACACTAGGTCTCCAGAACTTACTGCAAAGTGAGATTTTGTCCACTTTGCCCAACATCATCCCATTCCTCCCACCACCCAGCCCCTGGCAACCACCATTCTACCTTCTGCCTCCGTGAGTTCAACTTTTTCACATTCCACATGTAAATGAGATCATGCAGTATTTGTCTTTCTGTCTCTGGCTTATTTCATTTAGTGTAATGCCCTCCAGGTTCATCTATGCTGTCACAAACAGCAGGATATCTTTGTTTAAAGGCTGAACGATATTCTGATTGATACAGTAATCACACTTTTATTGCCCTAGGAAAACAAATTTGTTTTAAGCATTTTGTAGTTACTCACTGAAGCATTTTTATGGTGCCTGCTTTAAAAACTCTCTTGTTAGAAAATAACATCCATCTAATCTTGGTATCAGAGTCAATTGTTTGTCTATTCTCACTCAGCTAGGGGGTTTCCTCATTCTTTGTATGACAAGTGAGTGATTTTTTTTTTTTTTTAAAAAACTAAACCTGGGGCTTCCCTGGTGGCGCAGTGGTCGAGAATCTGCCTGCCAATGCAGACAACACAGGTTCGAGCCCTGGTCTGGGAAAATCCCACATGCCATGGAGCAACTGGGCCCGTGAGCCACAATTACTGAGCCTGCGCGTCTGGAGCCTGTGCTCCGCAACAACAGAGGCCGCGATAGTGAGAGGCCTGCGCACCGCGATGAAGAGTGACCCCCACTTGCCACAACTAGAGAAAGCCCATGCACAGAAATGAAGACCCAACACAGCCATAAATAAATAAATAAATACATTGTGTAAAAAAAAAAAAAAAAAAAAAAAAAAAAACCTGGACCTTCGAGCTAAAACTCTGGGTATTATTTAACTCTTGTGTTTATCAAGCCTCCTCTGACAACCACTGCCGTGGATGAAGTGTGTGTGTGGGTATCTTCTCGTTACCGTCAGATGAGCTGGAAGTACAGGTTCTTCACTTGGCCTCGTTCCACACCTGGAATGAAGAAGGGCTCTTTGTTACTACTGGATGGGGGTAAGAGTTCAAGCTCCCCATTAAACTTCAGCTGATACCTGGCTGGGAGCAGGAGAATATCTCATTACTGCTCTCCACCTGGGGCCCCCACTAACACTGCTGGGGAGGAAGTGGACTCTTTATCACTGAGTAGTGTTAAAAGTCTTGACTGCGTTGGACCTTTTCTAACACAACCCCAGTGAGGTAGCCTTGATAGTGCTGCGTAGGAACGTATCTCCAGGCCGTCTCCCGTTCTCCACTCCAGCGTACGGCATAAGAGTAGTAGTTACCTTTTGTCAGGGATGAAAGTCTCAGTTCTGCACTCAGCCTTTTCTGACATCATCCTGCAGAGGGAAGGTCAGAGTGTCTCACTGTTGGCCTGCCAGGGGTGGAAATCTAGTCTTTTCACTCAAACTTTGCTAGTGAGGGTGGGGATGGGGCTGTGGTTTTTCTTGCAGGTTAGGCTAGAATATACTGGTTATTGTCTGAAGGTTTTCTGTCTTTCAAGGCTGCCTTTTACGTGGTCCTTGGGATACAGGGAGGATGCTGTACTAGGGTTCTTTTATCTGCTACTGTTGGTGCTTAGGAGTTGTCAGCTTCTCCAGTTTTCATTCTGAGATATATGAGGCAAAAAGAAAACTCAGAATTCACCAACTTGTCATTCCTAGATATGTTTATATCTATATCTACTGGTCTTGAAGTTTTCCCTAGTGGTTAGAATAGGGAAAAGTACATCTATTCCTCTTCATCCTCTCTGAAAGTTTGATGAAAGTCATATGACTTTTTTTAATTAAGGTGTAAGTGATATACTACCTTCAGATGTACAATAAAATGGTTCAGTATTTGTATATATTGTAAAATGATCACCACGTTAAGTCTAGTTAACATTTATCTTTAAAAACTTTAAAATACGGCTTCTGGTGGCGCAATATGAGGCAAAAAGAAAACTCAGAATTCACCAACTTGTCATTCCTAGATATGTTTATATCTATATCTACTGGTCTTGAAGTTTTCCCTAGTGGTTAGAATAGGGAAAAGTACATCTATTCCTCTTCATCCTCTCTGAAAGTTTGATGAAAGTCATATGACTTTTTTTAATTAAGGTGTAAGTGATATACTACCTTCAGATGTACAATAAAATGGTTCAGTATTTGTATATATTGTAAAATGATCACCACGTTAAGTCTAGTTAACATTTATCTTTAAAAACTTTAAAATACGGCTTCCCTGGTGGCGCAGTGGTTGAGAGTCCGCCTGCCGATGCAGGGGACATGGGTTCGTGCCTCGGTCCGGGAAGATCCCACATGCTGCGGGGCAGCTGGGCCCGTGAGCCATGGCCGCTGAGCCTGCGCGTCCGGAGCCTGTGCTCCGCAACGGGAGAGGCCACAACAGTGAGAGGCCCACGTATAAGCTCAATAAAATGTTTATTATAATATTTTATAATATTTAATGTAATATATTTCTCTATATCATTTTCTTTAGTATTTGGCATTAAAGGAGGGTAAAATCTCAAACACAGATCTGTCATTATCCCCAGCAAAAAACATATCCCTTTGGTGAAATGCAATAATACTAACCATGAGGTTGGATAATGTGGACACATTGTAATTTAAGAGACTTTCAATGGAAAGGAAAATCAAGAAATAGTTGTGACGTGGTGTCCTTTTAAAACCCCCATTAAAATACTGGGGGATGATGGGGTGAGGATGGAGAAGTGAAAACAAGGTCTAGGGTGACTGTATTTTACCTGGAACTCTCCTGGTTTTAAGACCAAATGTCTCTTAGTCCTGGGCAAACAGGAATAGTAGTCACCCTAATTCAAGAATTATGCTTATTTATAGATACTGTGCAATCTTAATCTTATAAGTAGACATAACTGTGGCTATTTTACTAATAAGGCATCAAAGGAATCACTAAATTACTGGGCAGACATCACCACATTCTCTTACCTCATCCACCATTGTACCTGTGTGCTCATGATTTGTTCCAGTCGTCACTGAATTGGGCTTTCTGCTTTTGTTCTTCACCTTCTAGAGCCTCTCTGTTTCCAAACAGCAGAGGTCTTAAGAATACTGAAAAAAATACATTTATGATTAGAAAACTTCAGAACCAAATTTATCTGTTTTAGTATCTGTAGAATCACAGCTGTTTTAAAATGAATTAATGATGTAGATTACTATATTTACTAAAGTTATACTGAATCAATTACTTTATGGAATCATTTACAAGAAAGGATAGTGATGTAAAATAATCTAGTATTTTATTAAAAAGTAACACTGCTGTACAGCAGAAGCTAACAACATTGTAAAGCAACTGTACTCCAATAAAAATTAATAAAAAGTGATAAATCATAAAAATTTAAATATTTTTTTGTTTTGTTATGTATACCCACTTTAAGTAATCAATGTGATTTTTGCAGTGTTTTATATAAATTGGCATATGTTAGGAATATAGTACAGTGAATTTAAATCCTAATTTTTAAATGAATCTGTTAATTTTTCTTTAGAGTAATAAACCTTTTAGTTATGTCTATAGTCTTTCTTCAAAAATGTTTTTAATGTTATACTATAGACATTTTCCCTAAAGTTTAACAACACCTTTACCATTCAAATAAATCATCAAACACATCTAAGTTTACTTGTCCTTTTAACTCAGGTACATAGTATATTTAAGAATTAAAGAAATTTTCTGTCTGCATTTTAAAGCTTCAAGCAAATTTCGAGTTAAAAAATATCTTCCAAATTACCAAGATTCCTGCTAAGGAAGGATGTGCACAGTAGCAATTAGGACAGTTAATCAGTTGGCTTTATCATCGAAAGGGGAAAAATCATTAGCAAGACACTGGGTGGCTAGTGACAGCTTAAATACTTATAAATCACAAAACTGTCAGCTCCTTCATTTAAAAGAAAGAGATAGGTTGAGCCTTTTTTCAGTTTAAGTTTTTGATTCATGTCACTTTGTAAAAACCTAAACACCTGGAGCCTTGTCATGCAAAAAACTTTAAAAACCTCTTAATAAAAGTTAAACAAGGGGCTTCCCTGGTGGCACAGTGGCTAAGAATCTGCCTGCCGATGCAGGGGACACGGTTTCAAGCCCTGGTCCCGGAAGATCCCACATGCCGTGGAGCAGCTAAGCCCGTGCGCCACAACTACTGAGCCTGTGCTCCACAAGAGAAGTCACTGCAATGAGAAGCCTGCGCACCACAACAAAGAGTAGCCCCCGCTCGCAGCAACTTGAGAAAGCCCGCGCGCAACGAAGACCCAACGCAGCCAAAAAAAAAAAAAAGCTAAACAAGCAAATTGTTCTAGAAAAAGTCAAAAGACTTGTCTGCACACTACATCAGAACCTCATCAGACCTTAGTAAACATTATGTCCTCAAGAGGTTCACATACTAGTGTCCAACAGTGCCCTTTGAAATATAACAATGAAGTGTTAGAAATACCACAAAATGAATAGATTTTAATAGATCTACTCTCTCAAATGGCTTAAATAAAGCCATACCTGTGCTAAAAAACAAAAACCAACCAGCCAATTATACCTGTCGTTTGAGGATCAACACCAGACTCAAGTGACGAACTGCCAAAAAAACACCTTTCAATTGACTTTCACTACATACGTATCTCGGAGATCTCTAGTAAAAATACCATGTGTACCCTACTTAACATTAACTTTATAAGCATTAGTGTTCCAGACTCATCAATACTCAAGTCACTGAATCAACTTTTTCCATTCAATTTTCAAAGTTCTTTTTTGCTTAATCATCATGTTAATCATAAAGTGATCCAACTCAGTATACTCGAGTGTGTACTAAGATTTCCTAAACTTTCTAAGGTAGATGTGGACTCCATTTTCAAACCATATTCTTTCCTTTACAGTAAAACAGAATGTGAAAGTCACTGGGGGACACACAGGATACAAACTAGCATCTAGATTTTATTAGATTTTATTCTAATAATAATTGTAGCTTTGCCAACATTAAATTAACTATGATTACTTTCTGGATTCCTTAACTATGTTAATACACACAAACAGACTCTTACATGCCCAGTTTGATTTGCACAATTTACTTAAATGGTACTTAAAAATAAACAGCAATGAGTATAAAATTGCTACCATTGCAACTCTTCGAAGAATTTTTAAAAATGACTCAAGTGACCTCACTTGAGTAATTATTTATCACATACTTGCAGGGAGTTTACTGTGCTTTTGACAAAAGAGCTAAGGGTCAGCAAAGCTATGGTCAAATACTCAGCTAATAATCTATTGAACAAATTACTGGTACTTTCAGATGTGGTATACACCTGAAGTAATCATTAAATTCATCCAAATCCTATGTGTAGGGGAAGTAGTGGAAGCTTTTATTTGGGAATGTAACTCTTTTTAGTGTTTAGATGAGTATGGAAACCAATGAGGTAAGGGAACGAAGGTCCTGAGAGATTTCGGAGAGAAAGTGAGGAGAATGTCAAGACACTTATTATATTGGTCCAAGCAACCTGGACCAGGAGCTGGAAGAAGGCACTGGGTCCAGTGTTATGTTTTAGCTAAGATCTTATGAGAGAATTTTAGAGAGAGATGAAAGTTAAAAGGTCCAAATAAAAACTATTTTTTCTAAAATCTTTGTAAAACCTTAAAAACCCTATGTTGAAAGCACAAGACACCTCTGCTTTATTGCCTTTGTAACATGCTATAAAATTTAAGGTCATGGGTACCTTGCATATTACTGGATAATATAAAGGGACAATGCCCAAGGCAGTAAGATAGAGCATCCTACATTTGAAATATAGAAAAATCAGGAGAAAAATTCAACAACCATGGAAATAAAGGGTAGTGGGAATACATAGAGGAACACATTATTAAGTGAACAATTTGATGATTTTTTTATAAACTGGACACTCTTGTGGAACCACCACCCAAATTAAGATTAACCCTTATTTCATTACTGATACAAATCCCACCCAACCAAAGATAACCACTGACCCAACTTCTAAAAACCTAGATCAATTTTGTGTATTTTTTCCTCTACGTATAAATGCTAATGTGTAAGGTGGAATCTTGCAGTACATACTTGTTTTAGTCTATCTGGGCTGCTATAACAAAATACCATAAACTGGGTGATTTATAAACAGCAAACATTTATTACTCACAGTTCTGAAGGCTTGGAAGTTCAAGATCTCACTGCCGGAAGATACGGTGTCTGGTGAGGAGGGCCTGCTTTGTGGCCTACAGGGCAAGGGAGCTCTGTCAGGTCTCTTTTATAAGGGCACTAATTCCTTTCATGAGGTCTCAACCTTTAAGACCTAGTCACCTCTCAAATGCCCCATCTCCTAATACCATCACATGGCCACTAGGTTTTCAAAAGATAAATACTGGGAGGACATAAACATTCAGTCCATTGTAATGCTCATTTGTGTGTGGTTTCTTTTGCCTCTTTATCACATGTGAAATTTTTCCATATGATTCATCTAAGTGTAGTTTACTCTCACTGCTGTGTGATAACAGAATTTTCAGGGAGAATGGGTTAATTAAAAAAAAAATAGGTATTATGGAGAAAAGGGAACCCTGCTACACTGTTGGTAGGAATGTAAATTGGTACAACCACTATGGAGAACAGTATGGAGGCTCCTTAAGAAACTGAAAATAGAACTACCGTATGATCCAGCGATCCCACTCCTGGGCATATATCCACTCGAAAAGATACATGCACCCCAATGTTCATTGCAGCATTGTTTACAATAGTCAAGACATGGAAGCAACCTAAATGTCCATCGACAGATGAATGGATAAAGAAGATGTGGTGCATATATACAATAGAATGCTACTCAGCCATAAAAAAAGAACAAAATGATGCCATTTGCAGCAACATGGATGGACCTAGAGATTATCATACTAAGTGAAGTAAATTAGAGAAAGACACATATATCACTCATATGTGGAATCTGATTTTCAAAAATGATATAGATGAACTTATTTACAAAGTAGAAACAGACTCATAGATATTGAAAACAAATTTTTGGTTACCAAAGGGGAAACGTGGAGGGGAAGGATAAATCAGGAGTTTAGGATTAACAGACACACACTACTATATATAAAATAGGTATATAGCACAGGGAACTCTACTCAATATTCTTTAATAACCTATATGGGAAAAGAATCTGAAAAAGAATGAATATATGTATAACTGAATCACTTTGCTGTATACCTGAAACTAACACAACATTGTAAATCAGCTATACTCCAATAAAATAAAGAAATAAAATTTAAAAATAGGTATTTATTTTCATTTTTATTTATTAGAAAAAATATGGCTAGCAAACAAAGCCATGATTCAGATTTATGGGTGCTTAGGATAAGGCTGGAACATGTGTATCTGTAAAAAGTAAAAGCACATTTAAAGAAAAACATGAATTCATTATTAATGTGGGTTGTACACAGCAATGGCAAAAATTATGTGTTATGTTCAGTTGACAGCATAATGTTAAACATTGATTAGGGCATGAGGCTGTGATTTCCAGGGAGCAGAAAGAATGAAGTGTTATAGTCAGTTGGATGAATGGAGGATATTTTTTCAGAGTGAGATTACAGGTGACCAGTTAAAAGTCATCTACTAGACTAACTGGTTATCAGTTTCTCTGCTGAATCTCCTGAGATCACATAAGTCAAAGTGATCATCACAAGGAATCCGGTGGTTCTACCACTTATTTCTTTACCCAGGTTTTCTAGTTCTCTGTGCATCATAGAAAAAAATCACAATATCTCTTTTTAGGAAAGAAAGGACACAGTGAGGTTGAAAGATCTTGACAAAATTGATCAGCAAGTGGCTGAAAAACATGTGTTTAAATGGATTCTAAGGGATATAGACCACACAGAGCTAAATATAAAGCCTGGTCTGGTTGAGTTTATCCATTCAGATGCGCTCAATCAGAATTTCTTGTAACTATATTGGTTCAAGTACTTGGAGCAATATTACACTCAGAAAGGCTCATTAATTGAAGCCTGAACTCATAGTTCTAGTCATGAGGTTGAGATGCTGGGACTTCTGTGGCATATTTGGAGGAAAGAGTTCAAAATCTCTGAGATACGGGAAAGTTTAAGTGCATCTACAATAGGCAGCCTATTAAGCCGTATGCTGTTGTGGTACTCAAGTGGGCCATCTTTGAGGACATTCTTTTTACTGAGGAATAAAGAAACACAGTGGTGAAGAGAGCCCTAACATCCTAGAAAAGCTCTAGAAGATGATACCATGGAATTAGGCCCACAATTTCAATAGAAATAATTGGAATAGTGGAATAGTGGTGTTTAACATTTAGAAACAGAGTAGGGGCAATAACCAACTGTTTTGTTTGCGATCCGGAGAAGAGAGGACTTAACTCAAGGTTTATGCTCCGATGTAAGCTTCCTGGATGTCTGGGCCTTATGGTGGAGCAGTGGTACTTGGAAGTGTCTACGGCAGACGGGGGCAGTATGGTAGTCCCCAGAGGGGAATTGCAATGCAGACTTCCAAGAGTTTGAAGCAAAGCTATGATAGTCTCTTCTACCTCCAACTATTCTCTACTTGAAAAGAAGCTCCTGGCTTGCTACTGGGTCCCTGATCATGGTACACCAAGTCACTTGGCAGTGGCAGCTCGGCAAGTAACCCAGTAATTTTTTGGTCATCACATCATAAAGCAACTGGTGTGCCTGGCATTCCGTTATTGCTGGAAATGCTGTGTACAAGATCAGGCCTGAGCAGGTTTGGGAGACTCAATGATTTGCAAAAAAAAAAAAAAAAAAGCATGTGTATTCCTTTCCACTGCTTCTCTGTCACTCCTCCAACCGTGTACCTGTGGAATCATGATGAGTTTGTTTTGTTTTCTTTTGAGGTACGCGGGCCTCTCACTGTTGTGGCCTCTCCCGTCGCGGAGCACAGGCTCCGGATGCACAGACTCAGCGGCCATGGCTCACGGGCCCAGCCGCTCCGCGGCATGTGGGATCCTCCCGGACCGGGGCACGAACCCGCATCCCCTGCATCGGCAGGCGGACTCTCAACCACTGCGCCACCAGGGAAGCCCCATGATGAGTTTTTGAATAACAGAAGAGGACACAGTTAACCAATTAACAGATGAAGAACTCACAGAGGCCTGGTTTACACGGTGTTCAGCAGTCACCAGCTGGAGGTGTCCTGCTGTGCTGCAGCTCCACACAGGGGTCGTCCTGCCAGACAGAAGGGAAATCCTTCCGTTTGGCAGTGATTTGAGCAGTACATTTGACTGTTCACTCTAGTTGAAAAGGTTCAGTTCTACACTAATTCCTGAACAATGCCTATTGGATTGGCTGGATGATCGAGAACTTAGAAAGGATAAAATTGGAAGATGGCTGACAGGCAAGTCTGGAGTGATGGTAGTTATGTGGATATTTGTCAAAATAGGAACAAAGTGCAAAGATGTTTGTGTCCTATTTAAATTCCCTAAAGAGCATTTACTACAAAGAAGGATCTTAATAATCAATCAGACAAGAACTGTTTGTAGCCTTTTTCTTTGTGAACTTGTGCAAGTAAATACACTTGTTTTCAGATGCCTGGTTCTTGCTCAGTGGGACCAATAACATGGACTTTTCCTCATCAAAACTGATCTGCTGGGCTTCCCTGGTGGCGCAGCGGTTGAGAGTCCGCCTGCCAATGCAGGGGACACGGGTTCGTGCCCCGGTCCGGGAAGATCCCACATGCCGCGGAGCAGCTGGGCCCGTGAGCCATGGTCGCTGAGCCTGCGCGTCCGGAGCCTGTGCTCCGCAACAGGAGAGGCCACAACAGTGAGAGGCCCGCATAACGCAAAAAAAAAACCCCAAAATCTGATCTGCTTTGTGCCCAAATGACCAAGAACAGGCTAATGCTGAGCCAATTTAGTACCATTTTCCAGTGGACTAACCAGCCATGTGACTGAAGATTGATTACACAAAGTGTCTTCTGCCATGAAAGGAGAGAGTGGTTTGTTCTCACAGAGACAGTTATTCTGGATAACTGACCATTCCTTACACAATACTTTTGCCAGCACCATCGTTCACATGCTCACGGAATGCCTTTTCCTGGCCATTTTACTAACAAGGTTGTTTCTAATTTCGAATTCATTTTACCACTAATGAATGGTGCCAGAAATCACGCCACAGAATCCACTGAAAGAATTCAATCAAAATCAGCTGACCTGATAAAATGGTGGAAATGGCCAACTGATGGCTCAATTGTAATGCCACCTGGGAGGGGGGGAAAACCCAGAAAATTTGAGGTCCCGTCCTATAGGCTGTAGCATAAGCCTTAAAATGGAAGACTGGAAGACTATATTGTGCTGTTTCCCTAGTAGTCCTTACATCAGTGGGTGGAGAGAGGTGTCCCTTCTCACTATAATGCCTACTAATCCATTCACAGTATTTTTCTTCCTATCCACAGAAACTTGGGCTCAGTTGGGCTGGCAGTCCTAGTACCCAGGAGAGAGACACCCATGCCAAGGATCATGGTTCCATTAAAGTGGAAGATGAGACTGCCAGCTGGCCATTCAGAACTCATTTTCTACTGAACTGACAAGCAGATGAGGGGATTAATTTGTAAGCTGTGGTGATTTATCCAAATTACCAAGGGGAAATCGGGTTATTATTAGACAAAGCAGAGCAAGAGAACTATGCTTGGACCTGGAGGCTTCAAAAGGAATTTCTTTGTATTCCCATGTTCAGTAATAATGTCAGCGGGAAACTAGGACAACTGAATAAGGTCAGGACTGACATGAACCTAGATTCTGTGGAAGTAAATTTTTGCATTGCCCAGCCAAGTAAGAACCCCCTCCCACTAAGGCACCAGGTAAGGCAAAGGGAATAAGAAATTAGAGGAGGAAGGGAACTACCGTTCCTGACTTTGAGCTTGTGATTGGCTACAGAGGTAGGGACTGCAGTAGTTATGTCTTATGCCAAATAACTCCTTTTCCTCCATTTTTTAAACCTTGTATGGTTAATGTTATAATTTGGGATCCATGGAAGGTGTGATTAAGTTGACATCGCCCTGTGATGATTTGGTGACAGGTGGGGTTTTGTGATTTGCTCTCTGTTGGTCAGGAATGGATGCTGAGTTGCAAAATGTGTGAAGAGTGTTGGCTAAACTCCATTTGCTACTTCCTGCCTGCCCGTACACCTATTTTCTGCTATTCTTTTGTTTGTGCTCTAAGGAGTGGACCCCTGGGGACTGCATTTTATCTGGGGTTTCCTGCCCTCTGGCTGCTGGTTGGATTCGGCCAGTGGAGGGTGGTGGCAGCAGTCGATTATTGAATGGAGGAAAGAGGGGTAAGGATCTTTCTTCACCACATCCTTCCTCGGTTCTGGTAGTGACTGCCTCTCTCTGAAACTGTGGGTTCTGCTGAGCTGTCCAGTTCACCCTCAAGCACTCTTTC
>NW_006777082.1:1892855-1935234 GCF_000442215.2 Lipotes vexillifer | reverse complement strand
TTCTCTTTCCTGCTGAGATTCAAACTAATATGCAGAAAGTATAACCAGAGAATCCGTCAGCAAAGTGACTTGAACCATCTTTAAACTCCCCCCCCGCCACCCGCCATACATTTATTTAAATTGTTTTTAGAGAGTCACTTTGTCAAAGCTCTAGATGTAATGAATGGAAGAGTGAAGATGCTGGTCTCATTTCTCCTCTTGTGGAAGTATTCATTTACCCGCCAACTCCCAATCTCCTACGTTCCTGAAGCATATCCAAGGAAAAATAAATACACGTTTTGAATGAAATGCTGGTTTGAGGTTATGGAAGAACAGATTTTACAGTAATACCGGGCTGTTCTAATACTAAATTTTTTGGTCTCCATGAAACTGTTTAACTTAAATCCTGCACTAGAATGGAAGTTACCATTCTGGGTTCCTCTGTGCCTTAATGCCCTTATCACTACATGAGAAAATCAATAGATCCTAATGCATGAACATGTTGTGAGGATTAAATGCGATGATGCATGCAAAACATTCAGGACAGTGTTTGGCTCTCAATAAATGATCATTAAATAGGAGCTGCTGTTCTTTCACACATTCATGTGCACTCTGCAGTCAAGAGCACAGCTGTATTTACTTTATTCCCCATCCAACCCAATCTTCAGACACCTAGGAAAAGATTTTACATAAGTTTAGGAGGCAAAAGCAGCAATGAGTTCTCCAGTGTGACTTTTCAGCTACTGTCTTATAAAGTGCTCTTCTCTTATTTTTCCAGCACTGCAAAAAGCCCCTAATTACAGGTATTATTCCACTGGAGAGTATGAGTTACAATGTAACCACCTAACAGACAGCAAAACTTAGTTTATGATTATACCACATTTCCCTTTAACTTCCCTCAGTGTTTCCTCATTAGAGTTCCTCTTATGAGTAAATTTAATTTTCCTTCTCATTTACCTCCTGAGATAACATCATCGTTCAAATTAAAACTTACAGCAACATATTTGATTGAAACTTCAATAACAGTAGTAAATATTTCTGTAAAGAGAAACTATTTCAAACATCTTATTTTACCTATATTCATAGTATGTCCTCATTTAATGTCTTCTTTTAAAGAGAAAATTTAGCAGGGAAATCCATTGTTGTAAAATGAAAAATGATTTAAAATTGGCATTATGTATCGCTGCATTTGAATTCCAGGACCTGTCCACAAACTACTGAGTTCTGAGATAAGAAAGATATTTGAAACAGCAAGGGACCTGTGTCAAATAACCACAGGAAAGTTGATTGCTCTGAAAGACTTCGGTACAATGTGTTAATTAAAATCTGCACTCAAGCCTCCTCAGCAGTTTGGCTGTTGACAAAAGCACTTCAAAACAGTTTGAAGAGATTATGTTTTTCATGTTAGGGAGCAATTGAAAGGTCAGTAATACCTCAATCATTTGAGATAAAAATACAATCTAAATTGGCCTGTAAGAGAGCAACTAAAAAGTATAGGCATTATAATGCTCTTTTCACAGGCAGCCTGATAAAGTCTAGCTTATACTGACGTAGTTATAAAGCAGGCCTAATCAAAGGTAGATTTATTTTAGTTTTTCTTTCTATCACTTGACTTAGGATAGAAGTGTATGGAAACAGCTTCCAAGCTGGAATAAAATTATATAAACATTATTACTACATTAAAACAAAGATAAAATAACACCACAGTTACCCAGCATTGTTGGGAAGTTCAGTTAAAGACGTTGCTTAACTGAAGTTTAACTCAATAGTGGAATAAACAGAAAAAGATAATTGGCTTTTGTCATACTTTGCATATTCTACATATTGTTGCAAATAGTTATTCTGAGGTAACTTCAATTTATCATGTAAAACTATACGTCAAATTCTTTCAGGATTGCACAGTTGACTAAGATATTACAGCACTAGTCGGATGTTCTACTGTATTTCATAATGATACTGGATCACTTGAGACTATCATACTTGGCATTTTCCAGTTTCCTTAATTTTTAACTAATAATGTTGGGAAAAATAACTGCGCCATTAAAATAAAACTCAGTAGACAAAATTAGTTGAACTCCTCCATAAGAAACACTTGGTAGACAGGGCGTTAACTAATTTGCTACTAGTATTTCATTTTGAATTACTAGAAATACAATAGAATAAGATGAAGTGATTTTTCTTGTTTTCATGGAGTTTGGGCAGAAGGCAAAATGGTGAGATGATTAAAATAGCTGCCAGATCACCTATTCAAGACATATGTAGAGAATGAGAAATCTAAGGAGATAAGGAGGATCTCTTTGCAAAGAGCTGTCAGGATACTGTTCATCATTCATCTGGTATTTTCCAAAATGGCAACCTCAATAACACACACATACACTTGGTTTTCTTTTCTCTGTCTTAACTCTCCCTGACCCCTAAGGCCCCTGTTTCCTGGAATCACCTACCACTGATTATTCTCATTAGGGAAAATAGTATTTCTTGCTAGTTATTTTTCTCTTAAGTGTTTTTTAAAAAATGCTATCATTGTCTTTATATGTCTTACAAACTCCTCAGATTTATTCCCAAGTATTTATTTTGAGGCTTATGTTATTAAATTGTAATAAAGTTTTACTTTTAAAACATTCCAGACATGCATAAAAGAAGACAGAAAAACATAAGTACCCTCTGTATGCCCACCACACATATGCCAAAATTATAAGGATGTTTTCCTTTTCTGAATTGTTTTAAGGAAAATTCCAGGTATTATGCCATCTCTAAAGATATGAACGTTTGCATGCGTAACTAAAATGCTATTAGCACAAAGAAAATTAGTATCTACAATAAGTGATATCATTTAGCACCTAAATGTCCATCGACAGAGGAATGGATAAAAAGGATGTATACATATATACAATGGAATATTACTCAGCCATAAAAAAGAACAAAATAATGCCATTTGCAGCAACATGGATGGACCTAGAGATTATCATACCAAGTGAAGTCAGACAGAGAAAGACAAATATCATATGATATCATTCATATATGGAATCTAATTTTAAAAATGATATAAATGAACTTATTTACAAAACAGACTCACAGATTTTGAAAACAAACTTACAGTTACCAAAGGGGATATGTGGAGGGGAGGGATAATTTAGGAGCTTGGGATTAATATACACACACTACTATATATAAAATGGATAACCAACAAGGACCAACTGTACATAGCACAGGGGACTCCACTCAATATTCTGTAATAACCTAAATGGGAATAGAATCTGAAAAAGAATGAATATATGTATATGTATAATTGAATTGCTGTGCTGTACACCTGAAACATATAAATTTTCAATTTATTCCAATAAAATTAATTTAAAAAGAAAAAGAAAAATGTCATTTTATCATTTGTTGTGTGAATCAAAATCCAGACAAGATCTACCCTTTATTAGAGAATTAAGTCTTTTTATCTTGTTCTAAAGAATTTGTGCTCCCAACTTTGTTTTTCTAAATTATGTTTTCTATTTGGTGAAGAAACCAGGCCAACTGACCTGTAGAACACCCCACAGTCTGAATCTATTTGCCTCCTAATGGTGCCATTTATTGTATTTCCTTTTTGTTTTGTCCTTTAATCTTCAAATTAGTTCCACAAGTTTTATTAGATCCAGTTCAATTTTCTTTTCAAGAACAGTCAATAAGAAGGAGCTGCTGTGTAACTCACATGTATATCAGAAGGTCCTTAATATCTGATGGTAGCATTCTTACTAATGCTGAGATTGGTCAGTGGCTTTATGTAGAGAAAACCTTGTCCCTCCATCATAAAATTCCTCATTAACCTGTCTTCTGATGGTTTCATCCATTGATAAAAATTTTCCTAAATCAATTATTTCTAGTGGTGTGCTGGAGTCTGCCTCCATCGGCTCATAAAAGCCAATTACGTACATTTCTTTGCAACTCCATGTTCAAAGACTCTGATTTGGTAGCTTGAAATTAACCATGATAGAATTATTTACACCACAAAAATCAGCAAATCCTACATATCAGAGTTTTTCTTTTTAGAGGGCCAGTTTATCAGTGCAGCATTATTTCATGGGTTAAAACTCAAGGTTTTAGGGGCTTCTCTGGTGGCGCAGTGGTTGAGAGTCCGCCTGCTGATGCAGGGGACACGGGTTCGTGCCCCGGTCCGGGAAGATCCCACGTGCCGCGGAGCGGCTGGGCCCGTGAGCCATGGCCGCTGAGCCTGCACGTCCGGAGCCTGTGCTCCGCAACAGGAGAGGCCACAACAGTGAGAGGCCCGCGTACTGCAAAATGAAAAAAGAAAAAAAAAAAACTCAAGATTTTATCAAATGCTGGAGAGGGTGTGGAGAAAAGGCAACCCTCCTACACTGTTGGTGGGAATGTAAGTTGGTAAAGCTACTATGGAAAACAGTATGGAGGTTCCTCAGAAAACTGAAAATAGAATTACCATATGACCCAGCAGTCCCACTCCTGGGAATATACCTGGACAAAAAAGTGTAATTCAAAAAGATACATGCACTCCTATGTTCATAGCAGCACCCCTATGTTCATAGCAGCACTGTTCACAATAGCCAAAACATGGAAACAACCTAAATATCCACTGACAGGTGAATGGATAAAGAAGATGTGGTACATATATACAACGGAATACTACTCAGACGTAAAAAAGAAAATGCCACTTGCAGCAACATGGAAGCAACTAGAGGTTATCATACTAAGTGAAGTCAAAAAGAAAGACAAATACCATATGATATCCCTTATATGTGGAATCTAAAATACTGCACAAATGAACCTATGTACAAAACTGAAACAGACTCATAGACATAGAGATCAGACTTGTGGTTGCCAGGGATGGGGAGAGCGGGAGGGATGGACTGGGAGTTTGGGGTTGGTAGATGCAAACTATTACATTTAGAATGCATAAACAGCAATGTCCTACTGTACAGCACAGGGAACTATATTCAATCTCCTGGGATGAACCATAGTGGAAAATATTTTAAAAGAATGTCTCTGTGTGTAACTGAGTCACTTTGCTGTACAAGTAGCGAGTGGCACAACATTGTAAATCAACCCTACTTCAATAAAAGAATTTTTTTTAAAAAATCAAAGTTTTATAATTCTCCCATCAATTCCACATTTCTAAGCCAGAATTATTCTGTAAAGAACGTTTTCTCAACGATGGCTACTTGGCAACCCTGAAAAATAATGCTTTATTTTAGGTCCCTCAGTGTAGAGGGACCTCATTGCCTTACAGAGCTAAACCTCATTTGGAAAGCCTTTGTTCCTTTATCTGGACCTCTATCTGCTCCTCTATTTTGAAAATCTCTCTTTCTCTCTCTATCTCAAGATTAATGTAACATACTCACAATTATTATAATAACTAATATGTATGGGCTTATTCATGCCATCATATGATAATCAGATCATGCTTTCCTCTTGATCTCTGCACTGTTCTTGCCTTCTGTTAGACTGAGTTTTCTTTGTTGAATTACTTATTGCTGCCGTTGTTATAATTAGTAGTAGCAGTATTACTTATGTGGTCAAAAGTCACAAAAAAAAACTTTCAGTGTTTCCTTTCATGTTGGTCTGCTGGTGGAATAGTTTTATTTTTCTGAAAATGTGTTGATTTTGCTTTCATTTTTGAAAGATTTTCATTGGGTATAGAAATAACGTATGGAAAGCACTCTGAAGATATTACCCTTTTATCCATAATTTCCTTTAAGAAGTCAGCTTTGTATCTTACTGTTAATCCTGTGAAGGTGATTTGCGTTTTTCTTTTGACTGCGTCAAAGTTTGTCTCTGTTTTTGGTATTCAGCAGTTTTAGTACGATGTGTGGTGCTCTTTGACTTATGCTGCTTGAGTTACTTGAATTTTTGACTTGGTATTTTAAATCAGTTTTGGAAAATTCTTGGTCTTTATCTTTTTATAAGTTGCTTCTGTCCCATTATTTCTCTTTTCTACTTCTATGAGTCTAGTTACACGTAAGCTAGGACTTCCCACCTCCTTTTTTCTCTGTGTTCTTCAGTACATATATTTTCTTTTGATATCATATTGAACTTCTCTTAGAATCCGTGAATCCATCTTTATCTGCATTGAAAGCCTTGATTCTATTGGGAGGCAATTTGATGTAAGAGCTGGTCTGTAGAAACAGAATATCTGATTTAAAAGCCCTGGACTCTGGTTGGAGGCAATACTCAACTTCTCTGCGCTTCAGTTTTCTCATTTATAAAAGGGTTAACAGTGATGACAGCTTCCTGTGTTTACTGTGAGGATTACGTGAGATTATATACAAAAAGCCATTGAACACAGTGTATGCCATATACAAAGTACTCAGTAGTTTTAGTAACATCCTGTGAATATCGTTATGAATCCTTGAAACACCTTTTTATGGGAGAGGAAAAAAAGATACTGCTTCTAGTGACAAAAGTACATCCCTATAGAATGGCATATCCTACAGTTGCTCTGTACTTTTTGTTAGTCTGTTTTCTGTTAACAGTTACCTGTTGACTGTATCCTGTGGGCCAGGCATCGTGTGAGGCACTCAGAAACACAGAGAGGGATGGGGTTGGCTGGTGGGCCTCTGAGTGCTCAGTGAAGTGGCTTAAAATTCCCTGAGAACAATTCTATGATAGAGTTTTATTGGTATCCACGTGGTCTAACTATCTAGGTGGTCACTTTTTTTTTCCAGTGTGAAACAAAAACCTTCCTACGGTTCTGTAAAAATTCATTATCTTACCTTCTGAACGTAAAAGTAAGTTCACTTCAGTTGTCAACTTTAATATTAAAAGAGGGCACTCTGCTTATCAAAACCGAAAAGTCATACTGCTCTTAAATAACTGTCCGTCACAGCTATCTTGTTTCAATCTGATTAAATTCTATTCTCTGAGTATCAAAGAATTATAATATTCCATTTTAAAAGTCAGAGATTTTATCCTGCAGCATGACTGAAAATCTCATCCTTTAAGCTACTTCTGTTCAAACATTTCAGAAAGCATAGACTTGTTCAGAGTAATTTCTGAATACTGGCAATGAATTTAGGAAGTTATAATTTTAATGGCATAAATAAAAAGTCACAATATTAGAAACTAATAGTTTTGAATTTTATTTTCTCTACAATAAAATACTAATTAATAGGAAATAGAATCTTGTACTTATTTACCTTTCTGTTTAATTTATTATTTGTAAACACTGTCTTAGTGACCTTAAGCAAAAATTTTTTTTTAATAAGTAGCAATATATACTCCTTGGGTAAGGCATTTTCTCTTGTATCCTGGAGAACCCTTGAAATTTAGAAAGACATGTGAGTTGACCCTTGAACAATGTGGGATTGGGGATGTTAGGGGTTAAAATTTACCACATGTTAAATGCTTTCTCTCCATTGTCCTTATTTTTGTCTTCCACACTTTTTCTACCTTTTGTGGTTTTAATTGAGCATTTTATGTGATTTGATTTTTTTCTCCTTTCTTAGCGTGTAATTTGTACAGTACTAAGTCCCCTGCATACAAACGAGTTCCATTCCAAGAGCGTGTTCGTAAGTCCAGTTTGTTCGTAAGTCCAACAAAGTTGGCCTAGGTACCCAACTAACACAATCGGCTACATAGTACTGTACTGTAATAGGCTTATAATACTTTTCACACAAATAATAAATAAAAAACATGCACAGGGCTTCCCTGGTGGCGCAGTGGTTGAGAGTCCGCCTGCCGATGCAGGGGACATGGGTTCGTGTCCCGGTCCGGGAAGATCCCACATGCCGCGGAGCGGCTGGGCCCGTGAGCCATGGCCGCTGAGCCTGCGCGTCTGGAGCCTGTGCTCCGCAACGGGAGAGGCCACAACAGTGAGAGGCCCGCGTACCGCAAAACAAAAAAAAAGAAAAAAAAAACTAGCACAAAGAAAACATTTTTAATCTTACAGTACCTTTTCAAGTACCTTGAAAAGTACAGTAGTACAACAGCTGGCATACAGGGGCTGGCATCGAGTGAACAGGCAAGAAGTTACTGACTGGAGGAGGGAGAGGAGGCGGGAGATGGTAGAGCTGAAGGATCCTCAGCAATAGGAGATGGAGGGCAAGCTGCAGTCTCACTCAGGCCTGACGTCGATGGAATGCACGTTCGCATCTTTGAAAGTTCGCAACTTGAAGGCTTGTATGTAAGGGACTTACTGTACTTAAAAAAGTGTTTTGCAGTGGTTGCCCTAGAGTTTGCAATATACATTTATAACTAATAAAAGTCCACTTTCAAATACTTTGTTACTTCACAGGTAGTACAAGTAGCTCATATAACAAAGCATTCCTGATTCCTTCCCTCACACTTTGTATCCACTGCTGTCATTCATTTCATTCATATATAAGCTATAATCATTACATAGAAATCGTATATTAATGCATATATGTGGAATCTAGAAAAATGGTATAGATGATCTTATTTGCAAAGCAGAAACAGAGACACAGACATAGAGAAAAAACATGTGGATACCCAGGGGGAAAAGGAGGGGAGTGGGATGAATTGGGAGATTGGGATTGACATATATACTCTACTATGTAGAAAATAGATAACTAATGAGAACATACTGTGTAGCACGGGGAACTCTACTCAGTGCTCTGTGGTGACCTAAATGGGAAGGAGATCCAAAAAAAGGAATATATGTATACGTATAGCTGATTCACTTTGCTGTACAGCAGAAACACAACACTGTAAAGCAGCTATACTCCAATAAAAATTAATAACAAAATCATTAGATTGTTGCTATTATTATTCTGGACAAACTGTTATCTGTTATATCAATTAAGAATGAGAAATAAAAGTTTTTATTTTACCTTCACTTACTTCTCTTCTAATGCTCTTCCTTTGTATAGATCTGAGTTTCTAACCTATGTCATTTTTTCCTTCTCTCAGAGAAATTTTTACTATTTCTTGCAAGGCAGGTCTATTTGAAGAACAAATTTCCTTACTTTTTGTTTGTCTGAGAACATAGTTCTCCATCACTTTTGCAGGATAACTTTCTCAGACAAACAAAAAGTGAGGAAATTTGTTATTGAAATTTTATTTTTATTCATTTCTTCACCCTACTCCTATGAAAAAATGTGCTGCAGCTTACATTGATAGGGCCGAACTCCTGGCTGTGCCATGCCTTCAGTTGAAATGACCAGTTTTAGAGTTAGTTAAGGAAACACATGTGAAAAAAAATTATTATTTAGTAACACTCGAAAGACATTTTAAATGAAAATATTCTACATCTTGCTTCCTTTGATATGCCAGATGTGGTCATCACTGAGTTTGTGTTTCCCCAGGGCTAATTTACCTTTAACCATGAACATTTGATCCCAGAGCATCACAGCAGGTTAAAAAAAATCACACAAAGTAAGAGTTTGTGGTGGATTCTATGGAATTCTAAAACTATTCCAAGGATGGCAGCATGTCTGGGACAAATATAAATACTCCACAAGTGATAACACTGAAGAAAACACAATAAATTTTTAAAAGCATCACTAATTTGTAAATATCTGGAAAACATAAAAGAGCACAGCACAATGCGACATACCATGGATACCCAATTAGTGTTACTTGCGATTAACTTTCTAACAATTCGGGCAAATACGGCAGCTGTGTACTGTGATGGTCATGAACTATTTCATAATTTCTAACGTCTATTTTTTTTTTTACTCTCCACTTTCAACCGTTTAATTTTGTAAATCATAACTATTTACTGGAGAACCATAATCTACCCAGAGTTACACAACAATTAGTCACAAAATTAATTGGAATGTAGGATGTGCTTTCAGTAATTCATCTTTTACAGAATATGACAGAGTTGAGTTAATTAGCAGCGATTAAAAGAATGGTGTTTACCTTTAGTGTTACGTTAATAATGTTGCAGAGTCAGGACTTAAATGTGAACATGTCATGGGAAAAAATTACTAACCCAACTCCAGTTGACTATGAACATGTCTACTCATGGTTTGATGAACTTCAATATATGTATAAAAAGACACATTTTAACCTAAACATGTTAGGGAAGAAGTAAATATGAGAAAACATTCTGAGAGGTGAGAATGCTGGTATATTCCAAGTATCTGCCTTCTCCAGCCAGTAGGAAACAGTTGCCTCCACGTTGGAAAATCGGGTTTGGCATTTTGGGGGAAATATTAGAAACAAAATCTTTGCCCAACTCAGAAAACCTCTCCAGAAAAGTAGCAGAGAAAGAAAACAATTTTAATATTGCATAAGTATTAAACCAGAAAGTGATTTGCATCATAGGCAGTCAGCTGAGAGGTTGCAAAGACAGAAGGACATCTTCTCCTCTAATATAGCCAAGCAGATACAATCCACTTACATCAGGGTTTTCAAGACAAGCAGTAACAAGCCCTCCAGTAAATGGACTTGACAGCACATTTGTCACGCATAGTTAATCCTAAATTCACCTGGTAATTGAAACGACTGTCTGTGTTGGCTAATTGGCTTTATCCACAGGAAAGAAGATGTGGCACGTATGTACAATGGAATATTACTCAGCCGTAAAAAGAAACGAAACTGAGTTATTTGTAGAGAGGTGGATGGACCTAGAGACTGTCATACAGAGTGAAGTAATTCAGAAAGAGAAAAACAACTACCGTATGCTAACATATATATGGAATCTAAAAAAAATATATATATATATATACATATACATATACATATACATATATATATACATATATATATATACATATATATATATATATATATATATATATATATGGTTCTGAAGAACCTAGGGGCAGGACAGGAATAAAGATGCAGACATAGAGAATGGACTTGAGGACATGGGGAGGAGGAAGGGTAAGCTGGGATGAAGTGAGAGAGTGGCATGGACATATATACACTACCAAATGTAAAATAGATAGCTAGTGGGAAGCAGCCGCACAGCACAGGGAGATCAGCTCGGTGCTTTGTGACCACCTAGAGGGGTGGGATGGGGAGGGTGGGAGGGAGACGCAAGAGGGAGGAGATATGGGGATATATGTATACGTGTAGCTGATTCACTTGTTATACAGCAGAAACTAACACAACAATGTAAAGCAATTATACTCCAATAAAGATGTTAAAAAAACAAAAAAAGTTTTCATGTCTCTGTGGCAGGAGGTAAACTTACAGGTTGTAGCAAAGCACCCACCAAAATTAGGCTATTATCTTCCCACACAAACTGGAGGACTGTCTCCCTTGATATTTACATTCTAAAGAGATGTGGCTCCCGGATCCTTGAGAAAGATAACACTACGGCATAAAGATGACAAAAGGCATATCTAGTTTTCAGAAGGGTTTACACATTTCAAAGGGAGGAGACTGTACTTATACTTGCGACTTTTCTAAAACAGATGTTCTAAGAAAAGAAAGGAAGGAACTCCCTTATTTTCAACAGGGACAATTCAGCCTCTTAGTTTTAATTTGTATTTATCCTTACAGTATCAAAGTTTGCAGCTTTTGGTAGTGGTCTGGTGAGGTTAGGAATATATAACAGATGACTTAAAATAGGAAAAAACACTACTAATTAACAGCTACTCCCTTTCTGTGTAGAATACTGTCACAACCCTAAACTCAGCCAATATATAAGTAAAGAAACAACGAAGAAATAGTGCAGGAACTAAATATAGAAGTGGGCTTCAACTAACTTTCTTTTTAGAAACGGGAGAGTGAGAATCCATGTCCTTATTCTAACTCTCCTACCACAAATTCAGTCTGAGCATGAACTTACTTGTGCTGCAGAGCGCACCCCTGACCAACACCAAACACCCCCCAGCACTTCTCTGGGAACAAAGAGGCTCCTTAAATTGTTTCAGTCACAGTTCCGGGGTGGAGGAGGAGCTCTGCCCTTCATTTATTATCACACCGAAATGAAAAGCATTCTGGTTCCATTCAAGACACTGCTGAAAGTGAACACAGTACAGAAGCTAAATTCCAGCACTACTCGGCTATATAGAGATAATAAGGTCTCGACTGTGTTTCAGTCAGTTAAGTATTTATTGGGTTTTTCTTAAGTGGCAACCTTTTTTGGGAAATTAATGCAGGACACCAAATACTTAAGACTACCAATTGGAAAGGATACATGAAACAAAACCAGCAACAGTAAATAGTACTGAAATCACTCATAAAATAGGTTGTTTAAAAAGGACACGTCTGAAAGCTTCCTCTGAAAGTAAGCAGATCTGGACTTGCCAAATTAAGTTGGCAAAGAATATTTTGCCCTGTAGGTTCATGCTTTCTAATCAAGGGATATGGGCTCTGTTAGAGCAGTCTGAAGTTTGTGATGGTGCAGAAGGAAAGATGCCACCCTTAAGTTTGAAAATACCCCAGTGTACTTCTGAGGCTTTAGAAATTAGTCATTGCTTTGAATTACATTTGGTAGCAAAAGGTGCAAAATGCGAAACTCCTGAAATGTGTGTTCCTTCACATTCCTGCGTATTTAAATGAAGTCAGCTGGGAAGCTCCTAGCTGGAGGGAATAAATGATCACACACAGGGGAAGTGAAGTAGGGAGGAGGCATTTGAGGAGAAGAGAAGGAAGATGGATAGAAAGGAGGTTAATCTGGCCTCTTTTTGCTCTCTCTCTTTCTTGAGAAAGAAAAAAACATGTTAGAAAACATCGGAATGGAAGGGAAGGAATTTAGAAAACTAAACTTGTCAGAATCATTTTTCCAGATGGAATTTTTGGTTGGCATTCAGGTTAATGTTCAAACCAACACCAGCCCCATCTCTGCTCCATGAAAAGTTGCAAAGGAGATTATTAACCTCTTTCCCAGCTACCAGCTTACCTCTTCTCTCCTACGTCCTGAGAGAACCCACTGAGTGTCAGGTTAGATGCAAAGTTTCTCACCAGAGATGTTCAATGCATCAATATTATCCTTTTTTTCTTATCTGCCCATATTCAAAAATTGCTTGCCCTCCAACATCTCATTTAAATATCAGTGTAAAATCAGTATAAATTTGTGAACAAGTCCACTCCATTTTCTGTACTTGTACCTTTACATCTCAGTGAGAGTTCTGAAAATCAAGCTTTATTTCTAAAGAAGCACACTTAGACAACCCACAGAATGGGAGAAAATATTTGCAAACGAAGTGACCAACAAGGGATTAATCTCCAAGATATACAAATAGCTCACGCAACTTTATATCAAAAAAAGCAACCCAATCAAAAACTGGGCAGAAGATCTAAACAAATATTTCTCCAAAGACATACAGATGGCCAAAAATCACATGAAAAGATGCTCAACATCGCTAATTATTAGAAAAATGCAAATCAAAACTACAATGAGGTATCACCTCACACCGGTGAGAATGGCCATCATCAAAAAGTCTACAAACAATAAATGCTGGAGAGGGTGTGGACAAAAGGGAACCCTCTTGCACTGTTGGTCGGAATGTAAATTGGTACAACTACTATGGAGAACAGTATGGAGGTTCCTTAAAAAACTAAATATAAAACTACTGTATGATCCAGGAATCCTACTCCTAGGCATAAATCCAGAGAAAACCATGGTTTGAAAGGATACATACACCCCAATGTTCATTGCAACACTGCTTACAATAGCCAAGACATGGAAGCAAGCTAAATGTTCATCAGCAGATGAATATATATATATATATATGTGGTGGAATATTACTCAGCCATTAAAAAGAATGAAACAATGCCATTTGTAGCAACATGGATGGACCTGGAGATTATCATACTAAGTGATGTTGATGTAAGTCAGACAGAGGAAGACACATATCATATGATATCACTCATGTGGAATCTAATTTTTAAAAATGATAAAGATGAACTTTTTACAAAATAGAAACAGACTCATAGATATCGAAAACAAATTTATGGTTACCAAAGGGGAAATGTAGGTGGAGGGGGGGAGGAATTAGGAGTTTGGGATTCTTCATACACACAGTAGTATATATAAAATAGATAATCAATAAGGACCTACTGTACAGCACAGGGAACTCTACTCAATATTCTGTAATAACCTATGTGGGAAAAGAAACTGAAAAAGAATGTGTATTTGTGTGTGTGTGTGTGTGTGTGTGTGTGTGTGTGTGTGTGTATGAATCACTTAGCTATAAACCTGAAACTAACACATTATAAATCAACTATACTCCAATATAAAATGAAAATTAAATTAAAAAATGCTTAGTTTTAGAAGTATGTCTGTGCTCTTGAATAGAAATTAAACAGTCTAATACTACAGATGAAGTAAATTCCCTTTAAAAGTCTGATGAGTTGAAAGTATTCTACAATGGGGAATAAAAGGTTAATAAAATCTGTCTCTGGAAACTAAAAAAATTTTAAAAAGGAGCACACTTAGATCCAAGTCCTGTCATCAAGGCTTCCCATTCTGCCCTAACGTACATTTTTACTATTGTCAGCTAGTCAGCACAATTCATGTGTGGCGTGTGGATGGGTATATACATCAGTTGGGAATTGTGCCCAGTTCTGGTTGCAGCTCTCTGATTCACTGTGTAGTCCTCCTAGGTCCCTGATTCCAACTGCCTCCCTCCCTTTTATTGCACCAATAAGGCTTGAAAGGGTCCCTGAGAACTTGACCATTGTGGGTATATCTCTTTGATGTTTTCAAGCTCTCTGCTCACATCTTTTGGCCTCTATCCACATCCCTACTTCTCAGAAGACCACTACAAAGAAGGTATCAGTACAGCACAGTGTGACCTGCATTGTGAAGGCAGAATGACTATCTGATCAGCCTGAGGCAAGTGCCTTTTTGGTAATCGTGCAAGAGAGGCAGAGTGGAGGGGCAGAATTACAGACACGAACATCACCACAAATGAAAATTAAACTATCAATGGATTATTTTTGCACGTGTTGTTCCTTGTGTGGAATTTTTTTTGTTTTCTATAGCTTTTCAGCTCCTTCTCAAGGCCATGAAATCTTTTTTTCCAATCAGAGAAATGTATCACCCTCATATAGAAGACATAAAAATAGAGCTGCTAGCCTGCCTTGTCAGGGAGGAGTACTGAAGCTCCATGCTGTCTTTTCCATCTAAATTTCTCTGTGATGCCCTGGTTACTCCATGGAACTCCAGGGTTCCAGGAACCCAGTTTGAAAACCATATTCAAATCAGTCATACATCCAGAATTCTCTGGCCCATTTTTCTTGTTCAATATAGACAGCGTCAAAAGTATCTCTGACCTCATGAACAATAATAATTCTTTGAAGGTTAATTGGACAAAACCCAACACAGGCAAGCCTGTCTGCATGCCTGAGTTATCTCTTCCTGGCTGAGTTTGGGGAGCTTTTACTATCAGTCCTTCTCATTTCTATTCAAAATATACAAATTTATATTGTATTGATCATTATCTCAATTTCCCTCTTCTGTTCTAGACCAGAAACATGTAGAGAACAGGAACTGCATTTTATACTTGGTTATATTCCAACACTTCGTGCAGGAGTTAACATTTACTAAACTCTGTGCTTGTTTGTTTCTGTTGATAGTGATGATTATAACTCTCAGATTTTGGGGGAAAAAAAGTTTTTTGGAAAAAATTTTGAGTTTGACTGAAATATGTTCCTGTTCCGCTCAGCTGGACTCATGGTCACTAGGCTTCTTCTGGATTGTAGGCCCTGATCTCCCTTTTCTTAGAGCACAGACTTCGGAAAACTTAGCACTGTAAATTCTTTTTCTGCCCCTTTGAGATGGAAATCATTCTAAAAGCCTCTTGCCAGCTTTACAACCGAAGACTCTTTTTCAAGAACCTGGGAACCACCTCTCTGAAATGTAATTCTCATGGACGTTAGGGCCCCATCTTCCAGCTTCTGTGAAGTTAGAACCCTAATTCCCACAGGGAACCTTGCTCTAAGTTGCAAACTATCTCTTAACATGAAAATAGGAGAAAGTTACTTTTCCTTTGGGCAAGGCCAATTAGTAAACATTGATGACCTGTAATTCTCCCCACCCATCTCTCTCTCCCTTCCCTCATCTCTTAAAAACTCTCTAGCCCTTTGTCTTAGTGGAATTGAGCTCAGACTGAGTTTTGGCCTCTCTGCCTTAAACTTGAGGAAAGTCTTCCTTACCTGTTTTACTTTGTCCAGTGCAAGTTACGCTTGGACAGAGACTTCTAGAAACAGCAAAAGCAAATGTTCCTCTGCTCAAACTCAACTTGCCATAATCATATGAAACTGTATTTATCAGAGAGATGAACAAGCTATTTTAAAAACTCTTTTACCGTCCCCCCAAGGAAAACTTTTTGCTATTGGTGATGGCAAGAAAAAATATGGAGAAAGCAGTTAGAATAAAACTGACAAAAAGCTGAGATGAACGGGTTTACACTTGTGCACTCTGTGTAAATACACTGATCAGCTTTCTGAAAAGCATTGCGCCAGCTCTTGCGATGTATATATCCTTGTATGAAACTGCCTTTAGACCTTGCGGTAACTTTTGCAGGCCACAAGGGAACTTAAAGAGCACTGAAGATATATTTTACTGCCTATTACTAGACTATAAACATTATGCCCCTTTCTTCTTGGTAAAGTAACAGAATTTAAGCCATCCAGGTTTAGAGGTAAGAGGAAGTACATGTGAGCCCTTTCTGTGCCTTTCTTTTCAGCTGGGCTGGCTACTCCAGACTCTGCCCTCAGGGTAGTAACAGAGTGTACACTTGACTATCCATCCTGAATTCACTTAGAGTTGTGGAAAGCAGAATTAGCTCCAGGAAATATAAGGAAATAACCAGTTTCATAAAATTTTAGGCTGAAAATGATCTTTGTGGTTAGAGAGCCCCGTCCTTTCATTTTAGAGATGAAGATAACATGGACTTCCTTGGAGTCACAAAATGAGCTAATGAGAGAAATGAGATTGAGAATTAGGAATCACAGAATCCTAGTCCACTGCCTTTCTATTAATTTCATGTCTGTTTCTGATGTTTTTCTTCTGTTTTTATCATTTGTTCCTATGTCCTTTGATTCTGTGTTTCCATGCTATCTCACATAGATCCCATAAATCCATCTGCTGTAGGATTTTATGGACTGTATGAGTCACTGCATCTAGGAATATGTATGTTTTTTAAAAGAAGAGTGCAGGGAAATATTACATGGAAACTCACGAATGATCCTTGGTAGGATTTCTTTCTGCAGAGTGGATAATTTTTGTGCTGGGAGAGAGTGTTTCCTCTATGCCTTCCATCCCCTATGTTCTCTCTGCTGCAGACAGAAATCTTTGACATTACAATTCAGTGATGAATACAGTCCAAATCAAAGGCAGATTCTGAACACAGGGCAGTATTTGAACACAAATGACTTCAACATTTTACAAGAAGGTGACTCAATATATTTTCATCTAAGTTTTCTCTCTCCAGACTGGAGAAACTCTTAGTTGGTACATTCTCATTTCTATTTACTGAGAGAAGAATAAGATTGTAGGGACATTCCAAAAAATAACTATCACTGCTTTTTGACAGTTCCATCTCTTTTTATGTCAGTTTCATTCCCAGGCTTAAATAGAGTCAACCGAAGAAATGCCAACATTAAAAAAAAAAATCAATTAAACCAGCTTAGACACACACATACACTCTCTTTGGTGAGTCTTGTGCAAAATCCTTCCTTAATCAAGTAGATCTGAAATGTAATGTGTTGAGTTGGTTCATCATATTCTTTAACTTTCTTCTTTAAATAGAGTTTCTTTCACTACACTGGGAAATTTCAGCCTCCAGTGTCATTAATAAACTTGTATCTTCATACCACACTGCATTGGTTTTGAAGCTTATAGGCTGTTGCTATACTCAGTTTCCATGTGAATTTAATGTCATTGTAGTTTCCTACATTTTCTGCCTTTCCACTCTAACTCCTGGCATCATCAAAATATTACTGCCTTTTAAGATACCCCATGTTCCCACAGGGCTATTCTTTGAACAGATAAAAACTTAAGAGTGGAAATGACCTTTTAGCAGATCCTTGATTTTTATGCCTGTTAGCAAGTCGTACATTGTGAGGGGCACCTTTCTGAGGTTTTTAAGGCTGTGGATCCATTTTGTAGTTTTCTTCTCCTACATAAAATACTATTCTCTAAAAAGGGAGCAGTGACTCTGTTCAACATTGTACATTAGAAAATCTGTAAGAAAAAAATGTTTAAAATACTTATAATGAGTCTCAATGGTATCAAATATTATGAAAGAAAGTAGTAGGCCACATATTAATGGAAAATATTTGAATTTATAAATGAAAAGAAAAAAATGGAAATAAGGGGATATAGGGGTAGAAACACAGGAGGGCACAGGAATGAAGTCCATTTATTTTGTTACTTTATGTTACTCGTATCATTACTTAGGGTTTTACTTTAAAATTATTAGACATTGATATGAAAAGAAGATCTAAGTGTGAGATAATTGAGGTTATAATTTGCTATTACTGATACACTGAATACTTAAAGAATAGAAAGTAATTTTTTTCTATAAATGAGGTTTTGGAGAATAAATGATCACAATTTTAAATGCCAGACCTGGAATTGTGGTGTTACCAGTGTCATTTTTTTCTCAGTAAGTATTATGATAGAATTTTAAAAATCTAAAAGTAAAATTCCTTAGTCTGTGCTTTAACTAAAAATTATACACTTATGCCAAACTGCAGAAAATTGGATTTGAACACACTGTATTAGGTGTCAAGCGTTTAAAAGGCTTGAGTGTTTAAACCATATTTAGAATGAAAATTTGTTTAGAGTTGTGATTTTTGTGTTTTACTCCCTACTGCATCCCAAGTATCTAGAACTTACACCTTGGCATAAATTAGGTAAACAGTAAATATTTGCTGGACTGATGTCCTGGGTCACCATTTCTCATGGCACTGTCAGAGAAACACTGGCGTGTTGCTTTTTGCTCTGTGAGAAGGGGGTTCTCTGGTTAAAGACATTTGGGAATCACAGCATACGAAGATTCCAGATACTCAGGCTCTGGGTAATCACAAATCTCTGAGAACTCCTTTGTTGAGGGAAGGTGTGATTGTGGCTCATCTCACTGACTATGGTAACCTTGCCGTAAATAATAACCATGGCAGTTTTCCAGTGGGAGATGCTATCCTGAGCCCCTCTTGCTCTCGTACACAATATGTCACGATACCTGCTGTCTGCTCCACCAAGGGATCTGCTTTGAGTCTAGATCCCATCCAGAAAATCATTTTTTTAAATAGAAAGTCAGCATTCATTCTTTGATGATCTTCCAAAGAAAGTGAAGATCTCATGGAATAGCAAATTCACATCGTCACATTTTGCAAAAAGACTCTGAAGAAATTCTGATTAATATAGCTTTTAAACTATAGATCAATTTTGGGAGAACTGGGGTCTTAACCATATTAATATTCTGAGAAATCAACACCACATGCCTCTCCATTTACATAGGGCTTCTTTAACCTCTCTCTGCAATATTCCAGTTTTCTATGTACGTGACTTGCAAAACTCTGTCAGATTTACATTTACTATTTCATATTTGTTGATGTTTTCTTACAACCAATTTCAATTTCTGATTGTTCTTTGCTAATATATAGAAATAGAATTGATTTTCGTATATTCATCATGTATTCTGCAGTTATTCTTAATTATACCTTCTAGTAGCTTTCTACATTTTACAAAGGATTTTTCACATAGACAAAATGCTTTGTGAATACGGGGAGATTTGCTTCTTTCTTTCCAATTTGGATGCTTTTTCTCTCTTTTTCTTAGGTTATTTTCCTAGGCTATACTTTCAGTATAATATGGAATAGAGATGGTGGGAGTGAACATTTGCGTCTTGCTCCACTTGCTTAGGGAGAAAGCAGAGGCTCTCATCACTGAGTATGATGTTATCTGTAGGTTTCTTCATAGATGCTCTTTGCCAGATAAGAAATCCTCCTTCTGTTCCTCATTTGCTGAGCTTATTTTTCCCTCTTCAGGAATCATCGTGAGATTTTTGTCATCTGCTCTTTCTGCATCTATTGAGATGATCATGTTTCTTCTTACACTGTTAATGTGGTGAATTACGCTGATTGATTTTTTTTTTTTTTTTTAATGTTAAGTCAACCCTGTATTCTCAGAATAAATTTGACCAGCACAGACATGGAAGTTATCTCACTGTCAAGGGAGTGGGAATAAAAGGCTCCTATACTTTTATGGACCTGGGGTGAGGGTGGGGACTGGGGGGAGGGAGGGCTAGGACTGGAAAAATAGTGGTAGGAGTCAGATAGGGGAAAAGTGGCTTCTTCAGGGTTACTCCCTCCTCCCCTGATAAGGAGGGCTGAAGAAGACCTCAGCAGAAGATCCAGGTAGAGAAACCTAGGAATGAAGGCACTTGAATTAGGAATGCAAATATTCTTAAGAGCCTGGCCTGGTGGGGGGTCCAGAGTCCTTGACTACAACCCTCTTCAGAGAATGCAGTGCAATAGCTCTGCACCAAGTCTGGGGTGGGGAGGGCAACATTACCCAGTGATCCCGCTAGGTGAAGCCCTTGTAATTGCTGATGGTAGCAGATCCCAAGATACTTAAAGTGAGGAATGCCTTTTAATGTTCATTAAAAAGTATGGAGTTTTGGACTCAATTTAATAGTAAATCCTTGCTTGTTTCAATATTAATATATTTTTTCCAAAATATTTACTTAAACTTATATTTTACACTCATCATCTTTATCCTGTGGCTATGAGGACTGCCTAGGACATCTCTGTATATCCCCAAAGTTCACAAGTATCCAAGCTTGAGGAACATATCACTGGATACAGGGAGCCTCTAACACTAATCTCTGATTTTATGTTACCTGAATTTAGATGAAAACTTTGAAGCGTATGGGGAAAAGAAAACCTTATTTTTCTTGAATAATGTAGACTATGGGTTTACAAAGATTGATAGGTGTGTGTGTGTGTGTGTGTGTGTATAATTGCCTGCTTTATTTTCAAGAAAATGAAAATGAGATACACATATAGAGGAAAATTATTCACAAATAGAATTGGAGAATTGGTATTAAAGATCAGAAGTCTTGGAAAGCGTAGAGCCTTTCTAACTCCATAAGTTTGCCTCTCTCCTAGTTCTGTTAAACTAATATTTTCTGACATATGTTCTGTAGCAATGACAGACTGTCCAGCGTTCTGCATCCCCCAGAAGAAGACAGTCCTAGGCATGTTACCAAACGACATCCTTTTTTGTGTTTTCACTTTTCGAGACATTTGCATTTTCAAGACATTCTGAGTTCACTTACAATTTTCAGGTAGAATTTTATAAGACTAACAAAGGTTTATTATTGTCTAAGAGTTATGCCAAAAGGAAAACCTTTTTCCAATTTTATACTCTTAAATCCTTTTACAAAATGTTTGCTTTAACTTTTCTGGTAGTGATATGTATTTACATCAGCAAAAATACAGTGAAAAATAACCTTCATAATTTCTTTTCTGGTTCATTCAAACATGCTGCCTTGCCTTACCTTACCTTTTGTTTTACCTGTAACTATTCCATTACTAAATGTGTCAGTTTCAGGGGCACCTTTCATAGTGTCTTTAACTAATTACCTCCAAGGTTCTCTGCATCCTGTTTTCCCTTGGGTCCTGCTGCCTTCTTCCCTCAGCCAGTCTTCCCACATCCTCCTTGGACTGTCTGGTCTCATAATTCTTAAGCAAGTCAGAATGTTCCCTACAGTATGCTGCTTCATGCATCCTGACGCTAGCCGAGTAAAAATCCTGGCAGAGTTCCAATTTACTCTCTGCTCGAGATTTTATTTAGTTGAAGAAATTTTGCTTCATAGAAGTTTTTTTCACCCATCTTTCATAAGAATAACTTAGTATATTTTTACTCTGATAATTTTTGATGGCATTTATTCTCTTTGAAATTAATCTTGGGTTTTTATTTTACCAGTTCTTATGGATTACTTAATTTAATACAATTTAATTTTTATTACTTTGTAATTTGTTTCAGCTTTATTAGAGGTTTCATTGACAAATAAAACTGTGAGATATTTAAAGTGTACAAAGTCATGATTTATACGTATACACTGTGAAAGAAGTACCCCCATCAATGCCGTATTATCTACTACAGTCATCATGCTATAATCAGATCCTCAGACCTTACTTATTTTATAACTGAGATTGTATCTTTTTACCAGCCTCTCCCTATTTCCCCCATTCCCTCCATTCTCCAGACCCAGGCAAAAAATTTTCTACTGTCCGTTTCTATAAGTTTGACTTATTTTTTTTCTTTCAGGATTTCAAATATAAGTGATACCATGCATTATTCATCTTTCTCTATTTGGCTTATTTCACTTAGCATAATGCCCTCCAGGTTCATCCATGTTGTTGCAGATGACAGGATTTTCTTTCTTTTAATTTTGTCTGAATAATTATCTATCTATCTATCTATCTATTTATTTTTTCTTTATCCATTCATCCCACAATAGAAGCTTTGTTTCTGTACCTTAGCTGTTGTGAATAAAGCTGTAATCAACACGGGAGTAGAGATATCTCTTTGAGATAATGGTTTTACTTCCTATGGATATATACCTGGAAGTAGGGTTGCTGAATCATATAGCTCTATTTTTAATTTCTTGAGGAACTGCCATACTGTTTTCCATAGTACCTATACTAATTTACATTCCCACCAACAGTACACAAAGGTTCTCCTTTTTTACACATTCTAGACAGCATTTATTGTCTCTTGTCTTTTTGATAATAGCCATCCTAATGGGTGTGAGGTGATATCTTATTATGGTTTCGATTTGCATTTCACGTACCTTTTGGCTATCTGTATGTCCTCTTTGGAAAAAAGTGTCATCTACTGTGTTCAGATCTGCTCATTTTTTAATCTGTTTTTCTTTTCTTTTTTTTTTTTGCTACTGAGTTGTATGAGTTGCTTGCATAGTCTGGATATGCAGTTTGCAAATATTTTCTCTCATTCCATAGGTTTCCTTCTCATTTTGTTGGTGGTTTCCTTCATTGTACAGAAGCTTTTTATTTTGATGTAGTCCCCCTTGTTTATTTTTGCTTTCATCGCCTTGACTTTTGCTGTCAAATCCAAAAAAATCATTGCCAAGAACAATGTCAAAGAGCTTACACCCTGTTTTCCTCTAGGAGTTTTACATTTCTAACAACCAAGATCTAACAATCAAGACTTTAATCCATTTTAAATTGAATTTTGCATATGGTATAAGACAGGAATCCAGTTTAATTTTTCTGCATGAAGATATCCAGTATTCCCAACACCATTTATTGAAGAAACTATTCATCTCCCATGTATATTCATGGCTCTTCTGTTGAAAATTAGGTGATCATTTATGTTTGGATTTATTTCTAGGCTCTCTGTTGTGTTCCATTGATATATATATATATATATATATAAAATCTTTTTTTTTAATGCCAATACCATACTGTTTTGATTGCTGTAGCTTTGCAGTATTGTTTGAAATCAAGAAGTATAATGCCTCCAGCTTTGTTCTTCCTTCTCAAGATTGCTTTTGTTATTTGGAATCCTTTGTTCTTTTTTATATGAATTTTAAGATTGCCTTCACTATTTCTGTTAAAGATACCATTGAAATTTTGATAAGGATTGCATTGAATCTGTAGATCACTTTGGGTAGAATGAACACTTAATGATATTAAATTAATGATATTAATGATATTAATTCTTCCAATCCATGAATATGGAATATCTTTCCACTTAGGTGTGTCCCCTCCAATTTTTTTTCATTAACTTTTATAGTTTTCAGTGTACAGATCTTTCACTCCCTTGATTAAATTTAATCTAATTATTTTCTGATGCTACTGTAAAGGGCTTGTTTTCTTAATTTCTCTTTCTGGTAGTTTTTTATTAGTGTATAGAAACACAACTGGTTTTTGTATATTGATTTTGTATCCTGCAACTTTAATAAAATTTTAAAATTAATTCTAACAGTTTTTCAGTGGAGTCCTTAGAGTTTTTAAATAAATAACTATTAATTCACCTGCAAATAGATTCAGTTTTACTTCTTCCTTTCAGATTCAGTTATCTTTTATTTCTTTTTCTTGCTTAATTGCTCTGGCTAGGACTTTTAGTGCTATGTTGAAAAAAAATTGGTGATGGTGGATACCTGATCTTAGAGGAAAAGATTTCAGCTTTTCACTACTGACTCTAATGATAGCTGTGGGCTTATCATATGTGACCTTTATTATGTTGAGGTACGTTTTTTCTATATCCAATTTGTTGAGAGTTTTTATCAGGAAAGGATGTCCAATTTTGTCAAATGCTTTTTCTGCATCTGTTGAGATGGTCATTCATTCTGTTAATGAGGTGTATCACATTGATTGGTTTATGTTGAACTATTGTTTCAGCCCTAGAGGCCTAGAATGAGTATGACACAGAGGACATAAAAGAACTGTCCCTCAGTTGTTCTCGGTCCCTGTGTGCCTTTCCAAATGTGAGTCTCTTACTCTGCTAATTCTAGTATTAAAAAGTATATTTTTTTCATTTGAAAAGCATGAAAATGAAATGGGGCCCTTTCCTCCCCTGTAAATAGTAAAGTGTTCCAATATTTTGGGAAAACACTGTGTTGAACTTAATGAAGAAAAAATAATTATGTGCTCAATATTGGTATTCCTTTGAGATTTTCAAAAAATAATCATACATAATCTTTACCTTGCTGATTGACTTCAATCTTAATTCCGCAGTAGGATTTAATTCCTCTGTAATAGTTTATAGTAAACACCATGTGAGATTCCCAAACCTAACTGTGTAAAACAGGATTTTAAATTCAATCCCCATTTACCAAAACCAATCCTCCCTGATTAATATTTCTTAGTAGATAAAACAGTGCCTTAATCTATAGTTGCTCTTGATCAGGCTAAAAGTGTTAGGGTCATCTGAGATTTCTTTCTGTTTTACATATATATCTAATCAGTCAGCAAGTTATGTCACTCTATTTCCAAAATATTCCCCGAATTTGACATTTTCCCTATCAGTAACCCAAGTTGTTGCCATCATCATCTCTTCCTTCATGAATGCCTATCAGGATTAGTTATACTGTTTTTCCTGCAACTCCTAGAGTCAGTCATTTTCTTCCCAGCTCCCAGACCCCAATGGCCTTTCAAGTTGTAAATTTGATTTTGCAACTCTTTTGCTTAAAAATCTTCAATGTTTTCCCAATGCAATTAAATAAAATCCCAACCCTTACAATGACCCCATTTAGTCTGTCCCTTGCTTATGTTTCAAGACCTCATCCACTTACACTAGTTCCTGATATTTTGTCAACCCTGGCTTATGGACACACCAAGTTTATTCCTGTCTCAGAGATTATGTTTTTGCTCTTTTTTTTCAGGCAAATGCTTCTCCCCAAGGTTTTTACGTGCCCCCTTGCCCCAGACTCTCATGTTCTATTCCAACAACCTGTTTTATTTTATTTATAGCAATTAGCATTTGTAGCAATTATATTATTTATATACAATGCTCTATTAACTAGTATGTGAGGTCTAAGATGATAGGAATTGGATTTTTCTTGCTCACCATTATAGCGTCAAATGTCTAGAAGAATGTCTGGCACTACACCACAGTGTCTTTAAGGGAGCCCTAAGCATTGTGTTAAAAGAGAGTGAGTTCGAATAGCTGAGACCTAGATTCCTGGTGCAGAATCTTCAACTGATGAACATTTCTTTAGGAGAACCAATGATTTTTATGAGACATAGAGATATATGATGGTCACAGATGGGATGCCATGTAATGTATACCTACATCTGCTCACTGTGAAACAAACTGACATTTTAGGATTCAATTTTATTTGTGTAAAAGATGAATGATTAAGATAGCTGGATTGCAAGAGTTTGGTGTAAAATGAAGTTTAACTCTGTTGAAGGAAAAAAAATAAGCCAATACAGACTTACAATGCCACACATTGCTTATTTTTATAGCTTGACTTCATTATTTCAAATATACAACTACAAACACACAAGATCAACAAAAGCATAGAAACTGTTGTAAGGATATCCAAGATCCTGAGTAAAGACGCTTCTCTCTCCTGAATTATCCTAGGACATTGCTTATATTTGTAAAATTATTTTATTTTTGATGATGTATCCCTAGGGTACATGCTTTTATGATAGTAAACTATTGAGAGATTAACTTAATTTTATGTTATTAGTTTAATACACAATTCATTCTGATCAAAATGATAAATTATCAGTGTATAATAATTTATAATCTATTTTCTGCATTTATGCTATTACATTTAAGATGATGGATGGATCGTTACAAAATATGCCGCTCATGCCTCCAAAAATATACCAAATAAAAAATTATGTATATAACGCAAGAAAAAAAAAAAAAAAAAAACGAAAAAAAAAAAAAAAAAAAAAAAAAAGGAAAAAAAAAATTATGTATAATACAATAGTAACAAGGATAGTGAAGTTTAAAAAGTAATTAACTGTGGACACTTGTGACTCAAAGTCCATGTAAATTGTCAAACAGCAAGACTGAATCATAATGATGCCAATACTTAAGTGAGAAAATGTGAATTAAATTCTAGACCAATAAAGAATAAAAATGGAATATGAAAGACTGAAGGGCAAGAGAAACAGAGACTGCAGTGTAAATGTATTTAGGCAGAAAAATCAAAAGATATTTGTGTAAATATTTAATATCTCGAGATTGATTAATTCAGACTAATTCTACAGCAACAATCTCGGTCTGGATTAAAAAATGATACTAGCTTTAATGTAGAGGTGGAAGTGCATTAGTTAATTATTAGATACTTTAACTTTTTAAAATATATAAAAAATACTATTTTAGGGCTTCCCTGGTGGCGCAGGGGTTGGGAGTCCGCTTGCAGATGCAGGGGACGCGGGTTCGTGCCCAGGTCTGGGGGGATCCTGTGTGCCGCGGAGCGGCTGGGCCCGTGAGCTATGGCCACTGAGCCTGCGCGTCCGGAGGCTGTGCTCCACAACGGGAGAGGCCACAGCGGTGAGAGGCCCGCGTACCGCAAAAAAAAAAATAAAATAAAATACTATTTTAACTTGGCAGAAAATTTTAAAAGATTCTCTGAGGTTACAATGGTCCATAAATGTATTTAATATAGGAACCCTATTTCTGACGCACCTAAATTACACATATAAATAGGGCCAGGGAAAGGAGTTCCAAATGTATGAGTCACATTTAAGCCTGAAATGGCAAATGAACATGACTAAGAGCCATTTTAACTGTATGACTTTGAATATAAAAATCACATAATTTTTATTTTTAAGGACAGTATAGATGTAGTGAATTATATTATAACTTTAATGAGTTAAGATAACTAATTTGATATGAAATAATCAGGTACTGTTTTGATACTTCTTTCATGTCCGTAAAGGAAAAGCACTCAGACAGAATTAGAGTACCATCAAATACTCACATAATTTGATTTCACAGGAAATGAAAGGATATTCTATCTGTATAATATTCATACCATCTATTTATCTAAATGTTATTGATGTGTATCATCAATCACACTTCAGTGTTAAAGAATTAGTTTCCTGTTAACATGCAAATATTTTAGCTAAATATAACCTTGTTTAACCATTAACAACAACAAAAATATAGTCACGTATCAAAGAGCCACATTATTAAGGTAAGGAAGCACTTTTGAGAAAAATGGATGTGGCATTTGGTTTCAGGGTTCTGCAGCAGGGTGGTGCCTTGAAAAGGACAACAGGGTAACATAAAGACGAAGGACCAAGGAGAGAAAGAACTCACACTTAGGTCACGAACTTCCCTGAAGACCTAATTAACCTACTGTGCCTTTTCTTAAAGTGTGTAAAAAAAATTCTTAAGTAAATGCTGAATTCAACTTTTTTTCCATCTAATATTAACCCTGAACATTGTGAATTGTTTCTGTGGGAAATACTAGAGTCTTTACTCAAGAGAATTCTTTTAGGACCAAAGTCTGCCTTAATACTTAGAGAGGGGGACCAAGATGGTGACCTAGGAGACTCTTGGAATTTCTTCTTCCCATAGATGTATTAAATGTAAAGCTACACACAGAGCAATTCCCTCTGAGAAAAATCCAGAAACTATCTGAGTGACTTCTGTATATTGGATAAATGAGAAACAGGAAACAGGAAGGAAAGGCTGAGACACGATCTCACTATCAATCCCAGTCCTGGCACACCTTACAAACAGGAGGGAACATGCAACTCCCAAGCTTCTCCCTGAGGAACTAAGGATTTGGATCACACACATAGCCCCTCATCTTTTAAGACTCTCATTTGAGCTATGAGCCCCCAAAACTTCCAGCTCTGAAAGCCAATGAAACTTGAGTATACAAGTCTCACAGGATTATAGCAAAGATAGAACAGTTCTTAATGGACATAAAGGGACTCCCGGCACCTGATCCCCAGGGCACAGCACAGAGGGAGCAGGTATATACACCAAACTCCCTGGAAGGAGTTTAATTGCCTACTTTACAAGCTGCTGCCTGAGAATGCAACATCTAATTAGAAAGCACCCTGGTGCTGACTGTGATCCTCCCTGGAGCCTGAAAGATCCAGTGTGAACTTCCCCCACCATTTCCCTTCAGCTTTCTCTCCAGTAATAAAACCAAGTCTCCAGTATCTTCCTGGAAGGAGCTTATTGACACATCTCGCACCCCAAACTTTACGAATGTCACCTGACGATGGATCCTAAATCACCTAATTCTGATCATCAATGGGCTTGCATTCAAGAGTCCCACAAGACAAAGAAGCAGTTTTTAACCAGGCACAGGAGCAATACCCCCCCAACCCCATGGCTACACACCCTGGCTTAGCACAAAGGGAGAGAAGGCAAAAATGCCTATCTCCCAGTTTCTTCCTGGGAGTGGTTTAATTTCATAGTTTCCCAGCTGCTGCCTGAGAGTCTGGCTTCTAATCAGCCTCCATCTAGGTGCTGACTATGATCCTTTCCTCTGGGACACTGACAGATCTTCACATACCCTCACTTACTAGGAGCCACAAAGAACAAAGATGGCAGCTTAGGCAACCACAAAGGTTGACAGACAACCACAAGTTTGGGTCTGGCTGATTGACAAGGTTCATTTACATGAGGTCAGTCTGTCAAGATTGGGAGAGGTGGCTATCTTATCCAATGAGCAGAAACCAACACAGAGGATCAAGGAAAATGAAGAACAAGGGAGAGGTTCCAAATAAAAGAACATGATAATTCTCCAGAAGCTGATCTTAATCAAACAAAGGTGAGTGATTTACCAGATGGAGAACTCAAAATAACAGTCATTAAAGGTGCTCACTGAAGTCAGAAGAGCAATTCATGAACAAAGTGAGAACTTCAATAGAGATAGAAAATATTTTAAAAGTACCAAACAAAGATCATAGAGCAGAAGAATACCATAACTGAACTGAAAACTTAGAGTTCAAGAGACTAGATCAACTGGAAAAATTGATCTGTGAATTCAGACAGGGCAGTGGAATTCATACAGAGAAGAAAGAAAATAAGAGTAAAGACTGATTAAAGAACTTATGGGACAGGCTTCCCTGGTGGCGCAGTGGTTGAGAGTCCGCCTGCCGATGCAGGGGACACGGGTTCGTGCCCCGGTCAGGGAGGATCCCACGTGCCGCGGAGCGGCTGCGCCCGTGAGCCATAGCTGCTGAGCCTGCGCGTCTGGAGCCTGTGCTCCGCAACGGGAGAGGCCACAACAGTGAGAGCCCTGTGTACCGCAAAAAAAATAAAAATAAAAAATAAAGAACTTATGGGACATCATCAAGTGGACACTGTACACATTATAGGGTCCCAGAAATAGAAGAAAAAGAGAAAGAGGCAGAAAATCTATTTGAAGAAATAATAACTGAAAACATCCCTAACCTGGGGAAAGAAACAGACATCCAGATCCAGGAAGCCCAATGAGTACCAAATAAGATGAGTTTAAAAAACCCACACTAAGATACATTATTATTAATTATAATTTAATTGTCAAAAAGGTAAAGACAGAATCTTAAAAACAGCAAGGGAAAAGCAACTTTTTTTTATGTACAAGGGAACCCCCTACAAAGCTATCAGTGGATTTTTCAGCAGAAACTTTGTGTTTTATAGATACAATATTTCTCAGCCATAAAATAGGACATAGTGTCATTTGTGATAACATGGATGAAACTGAAGGGCGTTATGCTAAGTGAAATAAGTCAGAGAGAGAAAGACAATTACTGCATGGTATCACTTACATGTGGAATCAAAAAGAAAAAAAAAAGAAAGAAAGAGTCAAACTCACAGTAACAGAGAGTAGAATGGTGGATGCCAGAGGCTGGAATGTGGGAAAAATAGGAAGAGGCTGGCAAATGGTTACAGACTTTCAGTTATAAGATGAATAAGAGCTGAGGTCTTAATGTGAAACATGATGACTCTAGTTGATAATACCATACCATATAATTGAAATTTGGTAAGAGAGTAGAACCTAAATGTTCTCATGTAAATAAATAAACAAATAAATAAATAAATTTCTGGTGATGGATACATCAATTAACTTGATTGGGGGAATCCTTTCACAATGTATATGTATATCTAATCATCATATACACTTTAAACATATTTGACAACTTTACCTTAATAAAGCTTTTAAAAAGTTAGTTTAGTTTACTAATGTGCTAAAATTATGTTTTGATTTGTTTAAGTTCAGTGTACTTAAATGAAATATATGGAGTAAATCTGTCTCTAAATAACAGAACCCTAACTTAACATTTCAACAGAAAATAAAGAAAATTCAGGGAGAGCATTTGTGATTGCATTTAATTTTCACCATAATGTATCATAACAAAAATAATACCTATGATGCAGATATTAATATTAGCATTTACATGTAAGGAAACTTTCAGAAATTTATAGTTCAGAACTTTCAGAAGTTCATAGTGCTACTCAATAGTGGAGTAGGGTTTGAAAATACATGTGACTCTAAAATCTATGCTCTTTACACTACAGTGCAGTAAGTCCCCTACATACAAACGAGTTCCGTTCTGAGAGTGCATTCGTAAGTCCAGTTTGTTTGTAAGTCCAACAAAGTTAGCCTAGGTACCCAACTAACAGAATTAGCTATATAGTACTGTACTGTAATAGGTTTATAATACTTTTCACACAAATAACACATAAACAAACAAAAAATAAAGAAAACATTTTTAATCTTACAGTACAGTACCTTGAAAAGTACAGTAGTATAGTACAACAGCTGGCATACAGGGGCTGGCATCAAGTGAACAGGCAAGAAGAGTTACTGACTGGAGGAGGGAGAGGAGGTGGGAGATGGTAGAGTGAAGGATCATCAGCAATAGATGGAGGGCAAGCTGCAATGTCACTCACACCTGATGTTGATGGAATGCAGGTTCTCATCTTTGAAAGTTCGCAACTTGAAGGTTTGTATGTAGGGGACTTACTGTACATAATTTTACAGCATGCAAAATACTATGTATAGTGTGTTGAGATAATTTAATATATAACTTGAGTGCTATACTTGTCATTTCTGCTCAGGTTACATTTCTAGTTCCTTAATCTAAAAGAAAATGGCATTCAGTTGAATTAACTGGATTTTAAATGAGCACCTCCTCAACCAGAGCAAACTTAATGAAAAATGGCAAGGGTGACTTAGCTGCCTGAAAGCAGGCATTCTCATGTGATTCTATATGTACTTGGCATAATGACATTTGTAGTAGCAGCCCAGATGACAACAAATATGTTCACTTACTATGATTTCTATAAAAGCAGAAAATCATATAAGTTATGTTTCTTTGCATGGTCACATGCTTAGCACACAAAAAAAGGTCATACATCTAAAACACAGTCCAAAATGAATTTCAAATAGCTTCTGAAAGTTAGAAAAAATGTAATAGGATTTAAAACTGCAACATGAACTGAAACCAATTCTTTCTGAACTTGAAGTGAACTAAAAGCTATTTGCATATATATTTATTCATCAGTTGCCAAAGATTTAATTTTATAATTAATGCATGCTCTCATTAAGTATAAATTAAACATATATTTCTCTAATATCTATGCTGTTAAATATATTTTTTCAATGATTAGAAAACCAACAAAAACAATCCAGTTTAAAAATAGTGGATAGGGCTTCCCTGGTGGCGCAGTGGTTGGGAGTCCGCCTGCGATGCAGGGGACGCGGGTTCGTGCCCCGGTCCGGGAAGATCCCACATGCCGCGGAGCGGCTGGGCCCGTGAGCCATGGCCGCTGAGCCGGCGCGTCCGGAGCCTGTGCTCCGCAACGGGAGAGGCCACAGCAGTGAGAGGCCTACGCACCGCAAAAAAAAAAAAAAAAATAGTGGGTAAAAGTTTTTACTAGGCAGTTTATACAATGTGAAAACCAAATGCCTACGCATATGAAAAGATGCTCAACCTCACTAGTAATTAGAAAATACAAATTTAAACAGTGCCTACATCACTGAATAGTATATCTTTATTTTCTTAAGCACTTAAGTGATTCAACAGATATTTACTGAGAACCTGTATTATGCCAGGCATGGCAATAAGAGCTAGGGATGCAGAGATAAGCATTTCCACTCTCAAGATGCTTTTGGTCTCGGTAATACATATATGAAAATTTATACTTTCAGTATTGTATACTAAGCATATAATAGTGACAAGCAGAAACTGTCATGTTTAAGTCTATAGAGTTTCCAGGAAAGACCCAAAGAAGATGACACAGTTCTGTATGAATAAAGCAAGAAATAGAACTTTTAACAAGGAAAGAAGGAGAAAAAGGAAAATCAATGAATGGTGGTGCTTGGAAGAAAGGCTTGAACCAGGTCACGTAGGATATTAGACACACACTTTATATATTTGAATATCATTGCAAAAGCAACTGGGGAGCAATTACAGTCTTTAAACAGAGGAGTTATTTAATCAAATTTCATTTCAGGAAGTCCATTTGGGCTACAATTTGAAGAATTAAGTCAAGGGGGCAATGATTAGCATTGGGGAAACCTATTGGTACGCCATTGTAGAAATTCTAGTGCAAATAATAAAATTATCAACTAGGACACTGACAGTGATGATGGAAAAATTGTTGAATTATTTCATATATTTTGAGGAAGGTATACGGATCAATCATCATGACTAACTTGATGCTAATTATGTGGAACAATTTTTTTTAATTTAAATTTCTAATTATTTTGGCTTGAATGCCTGTGAAGGTGGTGTTTCAATCTATTATAATTAAGAATAAGAAAAACAAAGTAGGTTTTAGGGTGTAATAAAAACCGTGAATTTAACTTTTGATATTTTGAGCCTATGGCTGGGAATGTCCAATACTCAGTTCACAATATGGAGCTGAAGAAAACAGGTCCCTGGTAGAGAAGATGTGTAGCTCTCAGACAAAGAGTACGTACAGAGTAAGGTGAATAAAAGTTCAGGAACAGAACAATGAGGAATACTTACATTTAAAAGGTTAGTGGAAGACTTCAAACTAGAGAATGTTAAAAAGTGTTTAGAGAATTATGAAGGAAAAATCAGGAAAGAACGAAACCATGGAAGTGAACCCCTCCAGGAGCCTCTTACACTCATGACTACAGGTTTTACTTACTGTACACTAGAGGGAAGAGACACACACAGAAACAGTACAGTAATTAATGTAAGAGTACTCTTTCATCCTCAAATTCATGCGTAGACAGGAAGTGAATCCTAGAGAAGGATTCTATTATCAGTCACTGGGGAACATGGGGAGGGAATTAGGATCAGTGGAGTCTAACATTTGATAGTCTGTTTCTTAAATGTGCTTTTGCATATGCATATTTGTAAAAATTTTATCATTGTATTTTATTAATACTATAATTTTCATGGTTTATCCCTAATTTGTATAAGTAAACTAATTGCTGTATCCAGGGTTAGCAATATTCTAGGCCGGCTGACATGTGAAGTTGGGCCAGCACAACAGTAGCTCAAAGGACCTATTTTTGTTCTAATGTGCCCCACACTTTGGGGCATTCCTATAATCATTTCCTGTTTTCAGTATTTTCAAACAATTCAGTCATGAGTTTTATCAGAGTAGACAAGCATGAAATGAATTTTTTATCATGGTTTATGAATGACAGGAGAGCTCAGAGATCAGTAACATTAGAAGGCATTGGTGCTTGATGTTTAACTTTTCCTTTTTATTTAAGTAGGCAAATCCCTTCGAGCATTATTGTGAAATCCCAAGGAGAGTGGTTGTCCTAATTTTAAAGTAATGTATTGCTCTAAAGAGATGACTCTCTTAAATAGCAGTCTTTGCTATTGGAAAACGTGGACCTAAGTTTTGTGATTACACTTAGCTATTATGCCATTTATATTTATCTCAATAATATATTGTTCAATTCAGAACTGATTTTGAAAACTATTTCATTGTTTAATGTTTGTAATACTCTAATTTGAAGGGTAGTGTATCATATTACATTATTAATTTGAGAATATTGAAACAAGATTCTGTATTAAAAATCAAATATAGCAAGCAGATGAATATCTGTACACATTTTTCATTCTGTTAAGTTTGCAAATAAGTACCATGTTTGAATAATACATAATTGGCCTACATCTCTCAACTACTAATGTATAATAAAATTGTCAAATTGAATATCCTCAGAAGTTACACCCTGCTACTTCTTTTACATTTATACATTCACATTAAACTTAAACGTTCACGACTATTATTTATCGACTCAAAGGATTTAAATTAAATTTATTGGTATTAAAAACCTATAAAGAAAACAGATTTTATTTTTATTCCTCATTTTGATTTTTCAAGGGCATTGGAAGAATTTGGGGACCTTGAATGTGAGGAATCATTTATTTAAAGGTCATGATGAGGGTGGGCAGCTAGTCAGCGGGCATCATTATTTGAGGTGGCCCAACAATTCTATCTCCTACTCCACTTGGTCTGAGGGATTATAAAACATACAGTAAGAATAGACAGAACTAAATGTAAATTCTCAGTTGTTTCTGCCATTGCGCAGGGTAGGCCCCTTTCCATTGTGCAGCATTGAAGAGAACTGCTGCAAAAGTTTTCTACCAGTACAATTAAACTGCTACTACCTGGCAGGAAAAACAATGTGCAGAGAAAGAACAAATAGCTTAAGGCACATCTTCTGCCAAAGGATTTGGTAGGTTAAGCTTGAACATGCTCTGATGTGTTTCCTCAGCCCTCCTGTGGCAACATACAGCTATTCCTTGCATATTCGCTTCTTTTTAATTGCTTCTTGCCTATTTATCTTGTTTCTAGAACAAGATTTTTGAATCCAGGGAAGATCATGCAGTCTTATTTTTTGTCTACTATAATTCTAGAGCAAAAATTTATGGATAGTAATTATGTTAGGGGTCAGGTGAAAGTCTAAAGTTGTGTGGTTTAAATATTCTGCAGTAAAAATCCTTTTTTCAATATCTGCTTTTGAATGGCATCTGTGTAAGTGCACTCGACACGGTCTCTCCCAGCTTCCTAAGATGAAAACCAACACCTCAATACAAAATGAGGACAGAGAAATTTGAGGAAGGATTGGGAGAGAGAGAGCTCAGATAATTACTTAGGAAACAATGTTCAATTGAAGGAAATCAATGTAGTTTTCCCTCAGGACATCCAGATTTTCTTCATGAAAGAGAAACTACTGGAAAAGATAAAATAACATGAAAGATGGAAAGGTACTGAATCTATCTCATGGCTCAGAAACCAGAGTTTGACAGAAAATCAGAAAGCTATTTCCTTAACCTGTGTAACCTGCTTTTTTTTTTTTTTTTTTTTTTTTTTGAGGTATCCAAAGTAATAATCTTCTTTTTTTTCCCCAACGACCATCTTTGCTGAAACTACCAGTGAACAACTAAGAAGGAAGTTGTGTGTGCATGTGTACTGGTTAGGGGTTAGCAGTGGCTAGAAAGGGCACTGTATTTGCTTCATGGGAGACATATATAATCTCCACAAAAAGCACAAAGGGTTAAAGTGGGGAGAAGAACATGGGGAGCAAAATGTGTATCAAGAATGATTGTCTTCATGTGATCTGTACAATTAGAATATCAACAAACCAGATAGGAGGGTGTTATATACTGAATAATGCAGTCCCCCCGCTCAAATGTTAAAGTCCTAACCTCCAATGTGACTGTATATGGATATAGGACCTTTAAGGTAATGATTGAATGAGGTCCTAAGAGTGGGGCCCTGACCTGATAGGACTGGTGTTTTTATAAGAAGAGGAAGAGATACCAGAGATCTCTCTCCCTCTGCGTCTGCACAGGGAAGAGGCAATGAGAACATGGTCATTTACAAGGTAGGAAGAGAGGCCTTGATAGACACCGACTCTGCTGGTATCTTCATCCTGGATTGCTAACCCCAAGAACTCTGAGAAAATAAATTTGTTTTTTAAGCTACCCAGTCTATGGTATTTTGTTATGGTAGTCTGAGCAGACTAAGGTAGAGGGTAAAAGAAGTTATCTCCTCTTCAAAGAAAAATCAAACTAGTCAAGAGCGTCCCAATTTCTGAGAATTAGCCATACAGTGAATGCCATTTATGGATTAAGGAGATTATTTAAAGATTTCAATAGGAGATGGAAAAGGGGCAGAGGGAAACCCACCACAGCGCCCATTGCCAAGTACTGTATTTGCTTCATTTTGCTTCATTTAAGTTAAGAGGGAAAATCAACATAAGATATATTAAAGGTAATTTACAATAAAACAATTTTTAAATTACCTTGAATTTAAAATAACTTAAAATAACTTGAAATGAGTAAGTGCAGCAGCTTCTAAAAGAAAATGTCAGGAATGCGTAAGGAATTCTTAATAGAAAGGCAAAAATGTTTTAAAAAAAGAACATCTATGAAAACAACAATGAAATTATGTGATAATGAAACAGAATGGGGAAGGATTACAAATAAATTTAACATGCAATGCCAGAAATAAAGTCAACAATTAATATACTTGATATTGTGGAAAACTGAATCAACGTTATAGATGACAAATTTGGGAAATTATTCAGAGGATAGAGTTAAGTGACAAATACATGAATAGAAATAAGGTGAAAATAATCACTCTGAAGGGCAAAGAATTTAGGTTATTGCAGAGATTATTGGTAGAAAAGCAGATAGGGCTCAAATAAATGAAACAATTTTTTTAAAGTTACTTAGAAATGTTGTAGATGCTGTGAAATTAACAGGATGGGTGAGACAACAGAGTTGTCTCATATCTAGTGTAACTAGAGCCAGATTAATGCAATTATTAGAAATATATAACAAAGGTTATTGCTATAATTTCAATTGTAGAACTCAATGAGAGACTTCCACTCCCAGAAAGATATACTAAATGTACTTTTTCGTCTTCCCTCTGCTAAGGAAAATTACAAACCTTGGATATTTATATGAAAGAAGCATAAAAATCTTCTGCTAGATGGAGAAAAGAAGGTAGACTGGCTAGGAATTGCAGGTTTTCTTTTCCCTCGTGTACTGGAGAAATTAGCAACCCAGAAACACCATCAGACTCAAAAGAACAAAGAGCTCCAAGAAAAGCCCCCTCTCTCTATCCAAAAGGTGAGGAAACAGTCACCCTAATTTGTTTTGGGCAATAACCACTCTAGTATAGCCATACACAGAACATACATAGAACATACAACGGTGACCTTACTCCCACCTCTGCCAAAAAAGAAATGACACCAACTCAGAGGACATATGTGTGTGTTAGCATGTACATTTATTGTGAGAGCTAAATTTTCTGGGTATCCCATGATAAATTTAAATTTACTTATGTTTTCCCCAACATTTAAGTTGGTGCCATTTCATCTGTTATTTCGCTATCTTCTCTTCTTCTCTGCTTTCTGGTTTTCTATTTTACATGGTCTTTTACAGATGGTTAATCTATATAGTCAAAGACGCAAGCTAGAGGGAATTTCCTTGGAAGCACCAAGTCTGCTTAAAAGTTAGCACAGGGGTTCCCTGGTGGTTGGTGCCATTTCATCTGTTATTTCGCTATCTTCTCTTCTTCTCTGCTTTCTGGTTTTCTATTTTACATGGTCTTTTACAGATGGTTAATCTATATAGTCAAAGACGCAAGCTAGAGGGAATTTCCTTGGAAGCACCAAGTCTGCTTAAAAGTTAGCACAGGGGCTTCCCTGGTGGCGCAGTGCTTGAGAGTCCGCCTGCCGTTGCAGGGGACGCGGGTTCGTGCTCCGTTTCGGGAGGATCCCGCGTGCCGCGGAGCGGCTGGGCCCGTGGGCCATGGCCGCTGGGCCTGCGCGTCCGGAGCCTGTGCTCCGCAAATGGGAGAGGCCGCAGCGGTGAGAGGCCCGCATAACGCAAGGAAAAAAAAAAAAAAAAAAAGTTAGCACAAATGCTCAACGGTCTCTATACTGGAAGAAATTCAGAGGTTATTATTAATATGAGCACCAGCAAATATCTAGGTTAATCATAAACAAAGACATCATAATTCTTGCTTCAAAGGCTATCTTTACTATCTCGACATTTATAATTATTGGAGTGTCCATCATTCTTTAGCAGCACAGAAAAGTTATCCTACATGTCTCATGCAACATAAGTTGACATTTTAATTAATCTGATGCTTTAAAGGCTGTCAGTTTAATTCTATTTGTGACTATTTAATTTAATTCTATTCAATTCTATTTGGTCAATAAGAAAAAAACCCAAAACAAAGCAAAATAAAAATCATGAAGATGATTACTCTCTGTAAATTTAGTCAATAATTTTCTGAGGACACTTGTTCAGTGTCATCTAAAAACAGTGCTCCTGTCAAGGCTTTTTCATCATTATTTGAGATTTATGTAAAATTTTTCATCGTGAGAAATAAGCAACTTTTTGTTCTTATAAGAACCAAAAAGTGGTTGAATTAATCCAATTTTAGTTCATGTTAGTGATCAGAAACATATTTTAAATAAAAAAACATTTCAACTGATAAAATTGATATAACATTTTTTCCTTGGAGTTAGAATGCCTTAAAAGAGCATATGATACCATTTGTTTTTCAAGGCACCTCCAAAATTACAAACTGATAGAATATGATTTAAATGCTGAATATATTTCTGGTGACATGCATATACAGATATTAATAGGCAAATGATGGATTTCCTTTCGGCATTTTAAAGTAGAGAGAAGAGACTGATATTAAGTAAAAACAGAATACTAAACATTTCAAGAAAATAGTTAGTCACTGGTATTCATGCCAGTGTTCCAACCTCAAAATGCTCCGCATATCTTTTTGTCACTACAGATGAAATTCTTTAGATATTACTAAAATATTCTCAACAAACCAGTCCCTGTCCATCCTAGTCAAAATCGGAACCAGACTTTTTACTATGGCTTTCAAAGGTTTTCAATGCCAGAACATTACTATCAGTACTTAATTTCTTACTCTGAATCACATCCCAGAAGAGATTCAGGCAAAACTATGATGTTGGAAAAGCAGTCTTCAGAACTTCTCTACCACAATTTCTTTATTTCTGTGTGACAGAGCTGCCCTATCAAATGCACCCCAACTGTCTCGTTATGTCACCTCCTAAGGACGAATCCACTCTGTTCAATCCACCATTATGACTCCAGTGGACTGGGTCTAACTTAACCTTTCCCACACCAGTCCTACCTGGTCATCAACCAAATTAACCTCTCCTAAGTCCTATTCGACTGATTTATATTATATATAATTTTAATTGTTGAGTTAGTTTTACCTGAGAGGGAAATGGCTACGAATTCTTCTCAAAACGTACCAGCATATTATTAGGAATTTTTACGGCTTGGGAGAATATTCTGGTTTGTCAGAGGAGATATTTCGTGGAGAGGAGGACTCTTTGAAATCTGTCAGTTTGGCTACTCCAGGAAGCGCATGCCAAGGAGTCGGAAGTAGAAGAGTTTTGCTGGGGGGAGCACCTGAGAAAGATAAAGGGGACGGGGGGCAGGAGTTGTCAAGTGTCTTAAGACATTGATGCAGCTCTGACACTTGTAAAAGGATAAGGGTCATTGAGTGGAAAGTGCGGTGCAGCTCTGAGAATGTCTTGGGCAGTCCGATGGGGAGATTCAGCATAAAGACTGGGCAGGAATGGCCAGACCCCAGGCACCCACTGTGCTCAGTTATTGGCTCATAGTTACCAAGTAAGATGCCCTTGACCTGAACACCGGGGTAGATCCCCAAGGCACTGCAGCAGGAGGCTGTCATCTAGACTCTTACCTGGAGGGAGACCCGAAGGAAGCGGCTGCTGAAAATTCACCCCCCCCCCCAAAAAAAAAAAAAACACATCTAAACGCTGCAGTGCTCGGCCCAAGCATTTCTTTTTGTACACAGTCAGTTTATTCTGAACCCACACATATTCATCCACTATGTTATTTCTGTATTTTTGCCTATGTGTTTTTTGTTTGTTTGTTTGTTTTTTTGTTTTGCGGTACACGGGCCTCTCACTGTTGTGGCCTCTCCCGTTGCGGAGCACAGGCTCCGGACGCGCAGGCTCAGCGGCCATGGCTCAAGGGCCCAGCCGCTCCGCGGCACGTGGGATCCTCCCAGACTGGGGCACAAACCCGCGTCCCTTGCATCGGCAGGCGGACTCCCAACCACTGTGCCACCAGGGAAGCCCTTTGCCTATGTTTTGACGAAAGTATGAAATAACTTTTATCCTTCTCCTTGGTGCCTCCATCCCTTTGCTTTTAATTTTACTCAGTTCTGTAACTCATTTACTTCTCCACTTTTGTTCATTATTTAATTACTTTATATATTTAGGCAGATCATTACACACACATAAGGTAAGCTCATTATTTGAATAGGTAATATATGCTCTTTGTAGAAAAATCAAAGTATACCCCCATTTTTATCTCTAGTCTAAGGACCAAGTTCTTAAGGTATCCTTCACTGATTATTCCCACAAATCTATAAGCTTCTAGCACATGCTGCGATCCCCCTGCTATACTGCAAAGCATGCCTGTGATACCTAGATTGTTTCATATATGTTAAAACCCAGCTAAAATGAGAACCCTTTCTACGTGTTTTTATATATCTTAGTTCAAAGAGTTCTCTGTGAGAATAACCTATTCATGTAGAACAAACAGCAAAATACAGCACACATGGTAGTGGCTGGCATGTTTTTCTAATAAAAATGCTGTCCTATTCCTATGATTGGATGGCTTGATTTGCAGTGCCTGTACCTAGGATATTTCCTATATTCTTGATGGTGATATCTGAGTAATACCGTGTGCCTGTGAATGCCTGGTAATATAAGCTCACCTATAATTTTAGAAATTCTAAAAAGAGAATGTAAATGTATGATCTTTAAATGGTATACCAATTTAGGCAAACAGGATAAAGAGAAATCTCTGCTAAATGATATCTATCCTTCTGGAGCCTTAGGTCTTCAAAATAATTCTGAACCAAGAGCGAGCTTGAGTTAGTTCTGCTTAGCCCTCAACAGGGATTAATATGGCCAAGAAGGGCAGTGTGGAATGTGATGCCTGTGCTATGGGATTGGCCAATCTCCCACCCGGCAGGGGCTCTGACTGACTAGGGGCTAATGCCTCTGACCCCTGGCATTCCTTCTTTCCCATTTAACCTGCCTGTCATATGACAAGCTTTCCATGAAAGCTGAGAAGAATTGCATATGAGGTATAAGACAAGAATGAAAGCAGGGAGAATATATAGGGTGGCAGACAAACAGACAGGATCTAAAAAGAGGAAGGCAAAATGGAGAACATTTTGAATATATCATGAAACAGAGACACAGAAGAGTGAGAGACAAGATCAGTCTGGCTTCTGAGAGGTAAGGAATTACCTTCACATCAATATTCCAGTGGATGAACCTCTTGGGGAAATTACCTTTCTTTGCTGTGCTTTATACTGAATATGGTTCTCTTTTAAATTATACATGATAATGGATGTAAGACACTTGGAGCAGCGCATAGTATATAACAAGCGTTCTATAGACGTAAAACACTATCAAGCACAAAAAATGCCAAAGGGATGGTAGGGAATCTTGTTCAACAACTCTGGGTAAAGGCGATTCAGTCTATACAATAGAGCAGTGCTTCCCCAGCATTTTCACACCAGAGTGCACACACACACACAAATGATACTACTTGTATGGCACCGAATGGTAAACTGGAAGAGACTCAAAGACCAGACAACGTTGCTGGCAGATGGAGACAACTGACCCAATGGTTCCAGCCACCCCACACCTCATCTGTATGTGCCGAGGCTGAAGGGTATCATGAAACAGCTGTGGCACATCAGTGGGGGAGCTCTGCAGTAATGGTACACTGACAAGCTAAGTCACTCAGCTCTTTACCTTTTGGGAAGGCGTTCAATTACAAGTGAAAAAAAAACCATCAGGCAGTGAGAATTCCAGCCTGGGCAGTACAGGTCTTGTCTGGCAGCTCACCAGAGCCCTTGGCCACCATATTTCCCACGACTCCCATCTCTTCTCACCACCATTGCCCTACCACCCTGTTTCAAGTTGCCATGGATTCCAACCTGGATTGTTTCTAAATTTTCTAGGGTTGCTCCCTGTGTTTGCCATTGTTTCCCTAC
>NW_006777082.1:1820834-1892779 GCF_000442215.2 Lipotes vexillifer | reverse complement strand
GTTTCCCTACAGCCTGTAATTACCATAGCAACCAGAAAGATCATGTTAAAACTAAGTCAGATCACATGCCCAAGTCTTTCCATCTCACTAAGAGAAAAGCCAGAAGTTGACACTGGTGCAAAGATGTGCAGGATCAGCCTCTCTCTGAACTTATCTCAGTTCCCACCACAAGGCATTTACTCTGTCTTCCTTTAGTGTGATTGCTTTTCCCCCAGAACCCCACATCTTAACCAGGATGTCCCTGTCTTATTAGGGTCTTTGCACATTTTCTTATTTTTTATCTGTGATGGTTAATTTTATGGGTCAACCTGACTAGGCTACAGTGCCTGTTGTTTGATCAAACATCAGTTAAGATGTTGCTGTAAAGGTATTTGTAAGACGTTATTAACACTTAAACAAGTAGACATTGAGAAGAGCAAATTACCCTTTGTAACATGGATGGGCCTCATCCAATCAGTTGACACCACTGAGAAAAAAGACTGGAGTCCTGGAAGGGTATGTATATACAGCCTATTGGTACTGTTTCTCTGGAGAACTTTAATTGACATTTATTCTACATACCACTGGAACACCCTATCCCCTTCCCTGTTTTATTTGTGTCTATATTTATTGTCTGTCTTCTCCCAAATGAAGGCAAGCTACATATGGGCAAGATTATTTTCCCCACAGCTTTAGAATAGTGCCTGGCAGATGGTAGGTTCTCAACAAACACATGTCAAATAAAAATAAAAACAAATCATGATGTCTTCTTGCTCCAAACCCTTCAATACCTCCCCCTTGTTAGGGAATTGAGATGAATGAGACTGACAATGAGAAAGTAAAAAGGAAGAACAAAAGCAGTCCAAAGAACGTACAGATATGGACAACATTTAGCTGTCGGCAGGGAGTGAGCAGCCAGTAAATTCAAAGAAAAAAGAGACTTTTCATATATAATTCAAAAGTCAGACGTTTCAGAGACAAAGGGAAGTGAGAATGTAAAAAGGGTACTCAGCTGTACTACTGACTTTTCAGCAAATCCAGTAGAAAAATGAGTAAAAATTGAGAATGGCTTTGGAATTAGAAGAATACATTTTTTGAGAGGAGTTTTATTAAAAATGAAAAAGGATGCCTCTAGAAATAGAATTAAAAAGCATGCTTCTGGAAATACAGAAATTGATGTAAAATTTTTCTAAGTGTAGAATTAGGAGACCTGACTTCTACTACTAATTAGTTTTGTAAACATATGTAATGCATTTAGTATTTTAGTATTTCCCTCAGCTCTAACAGGAGGATTATGACATATACTTTACTTCTTTAGTACAATTTTTCCCCAAAACTGAATCAGATGACAATGTGAAAATGTCATGAAAAATTAAATACATAAACCTGCAAGTTATTATTATAAGAATGTTGATTCAAATAATAATGGTTTTGACAGGGTATGCTTTAGAAAAACTTCTAACTATAAAATAACTAAAAACTCAAAATGAAAAGTAGATTGTCAAAGTAAAAAGTCAAAATAGTGATGAAGTGCTAGAGCATGAATTGCAGGAGTGTTGTGCAGCATTTGATTGAGGTGGGGGGGAGGAGTGAGAGAGAGAGAGAGAGAGAGAGAGAAACGTATGTTTTTGCCAAGCAGGCACCTGGAGAGCCTAATATTCTCTAGTGCTTTGGAGAAAATTGGAAAGAAAACTACGAGTCTAGTCTCTCACTCTTTCTGACTTATAAAAATACATTATTTAAGGTTATTGCACAGTTGTTTCCCCTAGAGATGTGTTTAAAGTAAACAGTGTTATCTTAAATGTGTTATTCTGTTCTCACAGTTCTTGAGGTAGACTTGTAGACTTGCCTGGAGTCAGGCCGTCCAACATGGTATGATTATTCTCCTCAAAAAGCCAAATTATACTTTGCTTTTTAAAAGTGAACTATGATCATGATTTTTGACAAACTGCACACAATTTATAACTTGATGTTGAGTATAAACTCTTGTAATCCTTTTGTCTCCAAAAACTTTTACTTAAGGAATTCAAAAGAATTGACAAATATTAAAAATCACAGTTAAGTGTGTGGAAGAAAAATATTCAAACTTGAAAATTTAGTGATACAAAGTCAGGGAGAGTAGATATTTTGTTCATGGTTTTGGAGAAAAATAAAGATTGGTTTAATGACAATATAAAATTCAGACTCTATTCCTGTTTGGTGTTTAATAAACTAAAGTGATCATTACCCCAATCTTTTATTACTGATTGTTTTTAGTCAAATCTGCTCCTTTCTATTCAACATCAGTAACCCACATCTTAACTATAGTTTATAAATCTATCAAATCTTAACTATAGTTCAAAAATCTATCAATAAATATTATTTTTTTTCTTATGTATTTAAAACACTTAAGGACATTTTGTAGACATATTACTATTTGGCTGAAGAAGCAAGCATTTTATACAAATAAGCTTGGTCTTTCATGACCACATTTGCATCCCAAATAGACACACAATACAGTAAAATGTTTGCAGCTGATACTGAAACAGCAGGACCCTATATGGTCCTTGTCCCTCGTGTCCTCAGCCTGCCTTTTGTCTGTGGAAAAACTTTAGCCAAAGAATAAGTTTCATCAGAGAAGAAAAATGCAGAAAAAAAGGAAAACAGTCCAACAAGACTAAATAATAATAGTTTAGTCATTAAGCAAAGTCAAGGACCTTAGTTCCTCCTCAAGGGCTGTAGATCATATTCTGACCCGTATCCTGTGAGCTGTCTTGTAGATACTGAAACCCTCACCAGGTGGAAGACGTTAACTACATGATGACCAGGCTATCACATAAGCTGCCACAATTCTGAGAACTGGCCTCAAAGAAATGGGAACAAACCGACCCTGGAGCTGAAGATTAACTGTACTTAAAACAATCAAGATGACACTGATCAGACCACTGCATGACCAATTTCAAGATGACTGTGAGAGCTGACTCTGCTGTTTCTGCATGTGGCCCCCTCCCTTTGTGTACAAAAGCTCTTGCCCGCTGATTGTCAGGGGGGGAGTTGGCCTTTGGACAGGAGTCTGCCCTCCCCCGACCGGGTGGCCAGCCTCTGAAATAAAGCAAACTTTCCTTTCCACCAACTTGCCTCTTTATTGACTTTTGAGCGGCGAGCAGCCAGATCCCCACTTTCGGTTACAATACCATAAGTGTAATAGTATGTTAACTTAGGAATGAGGTTTTTACACCCCCCGTAGTATTTTACACCACCTCCATTGGGACTTAGATCTAATTAGACAGTTCACACTGATATTTGTACCTCTGTGAGTCAAGGTCACTACAATTACTGCAAATATGGTTCAGAGTAGAACATTCCAATTGTAGAATATCTGTGTTTAGGAAGGAATCTCACTATCAAGGGAGGATAAGACTGGGGTTTAGAAAAATGCTTACTACATCTATGACTAGACACGGGCATGTGTACTGAAGGGGACATAACAAACAATGAGTTAGTCTTTTACATTCAGTGTAGAATAGAGGAATAGAGCACTGAGAGTATGTAGTGGATGGGCACTATGTATTGATAACTCCGCTCAAGGGTTGAGTTGGAATGAGAATTTGTACCCCTGCATCTTCCATTCCTCACGAAAATAGAAGATTTAGGTACTGCTTAGAAAGTTCTTCCTATGGTACTGCATCCTAAATATCTGATGAGATGCTAACGTCCAACAATTGCATTATAAAAAAGCAAAACTGTCCCGAGGTTATATTCATGGGGCAAAGCAGTCTGAGTGATTAAAGCTGGATACTTTCCCCAGCTGGATACGCTGGGGAAAAGGAGTAGGTGACAAAGATTGGATTGGATTCAGAAAGGTTGTCATCTATCTCTCTGTACATCTATATCTATCTATCCATCTCTCTAGATATATATTTATTTATCTCTTTATATATAATTATTTTTGAGAGCTAGAGAGAGAGAGAGCTCTCTCTCTCTAGCTCTCAGAAATAATCATCTTGCTAAATTTGCAGAGAAAGGTCACTTTATCTGGGAATAAAGTTTTAGGAAAATCTCACAGAGTTTATGAACTCGCCGAGGGAGTAGGTATGGAAGGTGAAGCTGACGGAAACAGCTTGCCCTAGTTGGATACGCAAATATCTTCTCACAGACTCAAAGGAGAGAGGAAAGATTATTTTAAAAAATATATTTTCTGACAATATATAAAAATATTTTTGCTTAAGAGAAAAAGTCAATTTTAGAAGAGAGTCCCCTCACTTCACTAGAAAGAGGGTTCACAGAGAGCTCTGACAGCATGTTGGAAGTCCCTTGTGTCACCCATCTGTGGCTCTGTATATTCAAGAGGAGTTGCAAACGAATTGTAATTTCAGATCCAGGAGCAAGCTTAATCTCAGCACTAATGTCAGAGTCCTCAAATATTTGTCTCATCAGGACCTGTAAGGCTTCAGTGGCACACTTAAAATGATGCTGGCTTTCTTCCTTTCTGTCAAGCTTTTGTAGAAAACTTCTTTCAAGTTCCTTGGGTCGGATGTGATGAGAACAGCTGACACTTGAGAACCAAACCAACACTATTCTCAGCATTGGGCCAAAAAGGCACTGAAGATACTCTTTAAACTTCCTTAAGCTGGCCTTAAAGAGTGACAGTTGGGACTTCCCTGGTGGTGCAGTGGTTGAGAGTCCTCCTGCCGATGCAGGGCACACGGGTTCGTGCCCCGGTCTGGGAAGATCCCACATGCCGCAGAGCGGCTGGGCCCATGAGCCATGGCAGCTGAGCCTGCACGTCCGGAGCCTGTGCTCCACAACGGGAGAGGCCACAACAGTGAGAGGCCCGCGTACCGCAAAAAAAAAAAAAAAACCAGAGTGACAGTTGAAGCAAACAGAAAAAGGACGATAGCCATTCCGTGGAATAGAAAAACTGCTTTTGGAAAAATAAAACAACTTCAGTTTTTATATTTTCAAGGGCAAAACGAAAGAAGGAATAGCAAGAAAACATGACAAGTCATACCTAAAAATATAGTATCTGGGCTAAACTCACTGTAGGAGATACTTACTTAAGATGTTTTATAGAACCTCAGCCTGCAGACTAAGCTGAATTTGAAAATAAGGGTAAGTCTTAACTACAGTAAGATTTCAGCTATCTGGTTTTCTCAGAGAATAAGGAATTTGTATGCAAATCCCAGGCACTGAAGCTTTAAAATCAGGACCATATAATTATGGCAGAAAGTGCTGTTACCAAAATATAGTCGAAAACAAAACGCACCCTTTACTCTTCCCTCCCTTTACAGAGACTGTGATGTAGTAGGAAATTTTACTACAAGTTTTCAGTTGATTGAAATGTATTTCTTTAGAAAATAAGATAGTGGAAGCTAACAGTGTTTGTTAGATTGTTTTCTTACTAAATTGTTAAACGAATATGAAGGATCTAATACCAGAAAATGAGCAGACCAATTTACAATTTGTGGTTTATACTTATCATTTACTATCAAGCTAATAGTAAACTTGAAAATTGAAATGCATGATAGAACTAGCAATACTAGGACTTAGTAATACATTGAAGTACACATTGACAAGAATAAACATAGTTGAAATGTTTGTACTCAAAGAGATGCTTAGAAGAATTATGATCAATCCCAAAGGGCTTTTGGAAATTTTAAAGTGTTACAATAAAGATAGAAGTTCTTTTATTGTTACAAAGAAGTCAAATCTTTATTATTTGCACTGTCTCTTTCTTTCTGTCAGTAGTCTATAAATCTATGTGCATATTCTTTAGCTGCATCAGAGAAGGTACATTTGTTGCCTTAAATCTCCATTATTCATTCATTATTGACTCGACTGTCCCCACCTCAGAAATAGACTACCTAAGATTAGAAGTTTCTCCATGAATTTGCCAGCTAATTTCTAGAAATTCTTAACTCTTTATACTCAAAACACTAAATAACTTGGGATTTGTTGAAAAATAGTGTAAAGTTAGAATACTTCTGATCATAATTTCCACTTTCTATTACAGACATTCAATTACTAGAAACACATGGAAGTGTTGATGATAATTACGTTTACAATATCTACACTGAATTAGTTTTACAGGGCAAAATCTCACAAGCTAGTAAATGGAGATAATTATTCAATGAAAATCTCCCTTTAGTAAAGGACCTCTTTGACTCAGTTTGTGTTGTAGGCACAAGAAATGTTTATCCTAAAATGAGTATTATCCCAGGCAGTAGTCTTCATGGCAGGAGAGATGGAGCTCTCAATGTATCCCCTCCTTTCCTGATCAAAATACCCTTCATCTGGTAATAATCATCTTTTTTCTTATTTTTTATTTTTGCAAAAATACTATATCTTCCTGGTAAGTCCTTTATAACAGCCTTAACTAATCTGAAGGTAAATTATGCAATCTGGTATATATTTTCATGTGTCATTTGCAAGCTATTTGTCCTGTCTTCCCCAGAATCATACACTTTCATGGCAGAACGTGTGTCATCTAGTTCTTTTCCCTCTTGAACAGTACCTGGCAGAATATTGGGTGTTTAGAAAGGTATATGTTTGTTCTTTGGCTACTTCAATATCATAATCTGTGAGTTTCATTCTGGAAAACCACTGTAATGCTATTTCAATGATGATTTCAATTATATTTCAAATCATTGCTAAAATGGACTATTTATGGAATAATTATAATATTCCATAATAGTATATGCTTGAAATAATTATAATACAATGGAATGGAATGATTATAATGATTATATTATAATGACTATCATATTTTAAGTGTTTTTCTAAATCATTTTCTTGTTTCCCATCTTTATGTGGTGCAGTTAGACAAACTAAATATTATACACTATCATATTCTGAACAATGAAATACATCTTGGTATTCACTTAAATCATAAATGACATCTAGGTGCTAATGTTTTCCAGTTCCAGAAGAGGCTTAAGAATTATAGTAATTCATAGTATCTATTAAATGCTTTACAGTTTACAGAATACTTTATATACCTAAATCATTGAAAATCTGTTTTGTTTATAGACTAGAGTTGCTAACAACCTAAGAATGCTTGTGAGTCAATGCAAGAGACTTTTCATAATGAAACTTTCCTACCCCAAATCTGCAGTGAGCAAAACCAAAAAAACCAAACCAGGCTTTCTAGAGGATAGCAAGTGGTCTGATGCTTCTAAAAGAAAGTTTATATAGTAAAGGTCTACAGGGAGTGCTGACGAGTTCTAGAGAGGGGTCCTCACTGATCTCGGGAGAATTAGAATCTAGCTACTACAGTCCTAAAGTAGCAGCTAACTAAAAGCTTCTTTCAAGTCAATGACTTCCTGCTAGCACGTATTTTAGTCACACAGTGCTAATTTCAAAGATCCTAAATCATCCAAAACTCCCAATTGTTGATATTTTTCCTTATGTCTATGCTAAAAAAAAAAAAAAAAAAAGGAACTGAAAGATTTTACATTACGGTGGAAGTTGAAGTTTTTATTATAGTGTTCAGAGCTTGAGTAACCATAAAGTTAAATGATGTAATTACAGCAATTAAATGTGGAACAGGTAGGACATATCCAGCATACTATATGTCATATAGACAAATTAATAATCACCCACGAACTACAAATGTTATATGTGTTGAATGTTAACATATTTGAAGTTGATGTCTATATTAGCAGAACTTAGGATAATCAAAGAAAACCACTTAAATATTTTAAATGATTACACAAACAATATCCATAATAGTATTATTTTTTCCTGTTTGTGTATGATATACCACTGAAAATGGACCCTCTTAGGAAAAGATAAGAAAACTTTCTAGTCTTGTTCTCCCCGAGGCTTGAAGTGTTGCTACGTGTATGGATGTTCATTGGGCAATCTGGGTACATATTTGGCCAGTGCTGCTTTTTAAGTCATATCTAAGTCACTCGAAGAGAATAACGGATAGCCTGTGATGAGTGATGATTCTTTGGAGAAATTCTACGTGTACATACAGGAAGTGGGTTCATCAGTTTTAAGCCCTACTGGGCATTACAAAAATGGATAAAAAGGCCTTTCAAAATAGGTCCTCTAACCAGATCAGCCTAATGAGATAAAACAGATGGTAGAGGCATAAAAAAAATATTCAATTTGATATAAACATGTATGGCAATAATTGTTTTCCAAAGTTACCTGCAATTACCTGAATTGCATTTCATAAAAGACATTGCCAAAAGGTTTCTACTTTCCAAAATACCTTGACTATTGGTTTAGAATTTTTTTTTTTTTATCAAAGATCAATTATATTGGGCCAAGTCACTGTGTCACCAGGAGTCTTCCTTTGAGATACAAATACACTTTAGAAGAGGCTACAGAGCGTGTGCAGAGTCTGTGAGGAAAAGGTAACCAGTATACAAAGAAAGAAAAGCTGGTTGAGGTGTGATGGGAGAGTGGGGGTAGAAGGGACTGCTGAGCATTTAGGTGGCATCTTTATGTCACTGGTCCTGAGGGAGGACCTGTGCTAAAGATAGGAAGGGAAATTACAAAGCTCCCAAATCTCCTATTTTGCTACTTTGGCCAACCACAACCTACAGAACAAATCCAGCTCACCACTTGTTTTTGTAATTAAAGTTTTACTGAAACATAACCACACTGATTCATTTACTTATTGTCTATGGCTGCTTTTGTGCTACTGACGGCAGAGGTGGGTAGTTGTGACCTTATGTCTAACAGAGACCTTATGGCTGACACAGACTAGACCATTTGGTGCTTGCCCCTTTACAGAAAATTTGCCAAAGCTTGCAATAGAATAAACCCATAGTCTGATTATTCTACTTAAAAAGTAATGAAGATCTAAGTAAATAAAAAGGAGGCATGCATCTATCTTTATCCCTCACATGGAAGTGTGTCTTACTTTATATTTCTGGTATAAGGGGCAACCTTCCTCAGCCTCTCTAGTTAGTTTCTTAGCTTTTTCAAGTGGACACAAGGATTTGCTGAATACTGAAATGATTATCATTTTGAAATGTTATGATGCATTTACATGATGTTTCCTACTATTAACAGAAATGATTACATAATGAGAAAAATATACAAGCTGGGCTATTTCTATTTTTAATTGAATGAAAATCATAACTAAAGTTTTTAATTAAACATTTTAAAATTGTAGTTGACTTACAATAATGTATCAGTTTCAGGTATACAACATAGTGATTCAATATTATAGGTTATACTCCATATAAAATCATAAAATATTGTCTATATTCCCTGTGCTGTACATTACATACTTGTAACTTATTTATTTTATACCCAGTGGTTTGTACCTCTTAATCCCCTTCACCTCTCTTTCCCCTCCCCCCACCACACTCCCCTCTGGTAACTGCTGGTTTGTTCTCTGTATCTATGAGTCTGTTTTTGTTTTGTTATATTGATTCATTTGTTTCATTTGTTTAGATTCCACATATAATTGAAAACATCCCATATTTGTCTTTCTTCTGACTTATTTCACTAAGCATAAATCATAACTAAATCTTATTCTTGAACTGAAAACTTAAAAATAAAATTCAAATTGATATCTGCTAAATTAATTTTAGAGCAGTTTTAAACAAAATTATTCATCCAAAGTAATATATGTGCCAGAATATAGGCCAGTGGAACAGCTGCTTATTTATTCTGTAAATCATTCATATGAGGTAAGTAGTAGGCTAGGGACTGGGGTTGCAGAGATGTAGACACGATCCTTTCCCATAAGACAGTTACAGCTGAGTGTGGGGACAGACTGTAACTATATCATGGGGTAAGCGCCACAGCAACTCTTACCTCGAGCAGCCTGGACCTTTTGTAGAGCAAGTGGCTCCCATGGTGTCCGCAGAGTGGGACTGAAGTTCCCTGGCTGTTTAGTCAGAAATTTGTGGGTTTGAATCTTGTCTCTGCCATTTTCAGATGTGTAACTTTGGGCAAATTTTGTCATTTCTCTTGTCCCCTCCCATCTGAAATGTGGCTAATATAAGGTTGTGAATACTGTATAATATTGAACTTGAGTTTAGCACATTCATGAATTAGATTAAGACCTGAAAACAAGTTGGCTATTCATATAATTATTGCTAAACTGTAGACATCTCCCTTTTTTTCTCTTATCTAACCTTTAATTATTAAATATGTCATCATCTGCCTCTACTGAATTTTAGTGCTGTAAGAACCAGATATAACAGTGGGCTTGTAATTCAAACCCGAGTGTTTGTTTTATTTTGGTTGTAGAGATTTTTTCCCTTAATATTGAGCAAATCGAAGAAGTTTTGGTTCAGAGTCCACACCTGGAAAAGACTACACTCGACTCACTGCCAGCCCAAACCATCACATCCTGTGATCTGACTAGAGTCCAGTTACTAACACAGAAAAGAAGAAACTGACAAAAAACCGTGTCTTAATAAAACGGTACATCACTGTCAAAGAGCATATGGAGAACCACGTCAATAAAGCCACCAGAATCAGAACAAATCTATTAAAAAATGTGTTGCCTAAAACTTGTCATCATTTATTATCTTGATGTGTAGAACAGACAGCATGGTGTATTAAAAAGAGCAAGGGTTTTATTGTCAGAATGTAGGTTTAAATCCCATCTACATCACGTGTGATCCTCAAAGAGCGAGAATTTGTGATTTCACATTTGCCCAGAATTGCTTCTTCCATGGTCCTCACATGATAATCAATCACATATCCCACCCTCCCACTGCAGTGTGAGGAAAAAAACAAACAAACAAACAAACAAACAAAAAACCCTGCCTCCCTGACTGGTTCAGAGAGATGCATGTGACCAAAGCAAGACCCATTAGTCCTTCCTGGGACTGTTACACAGTCTTTGAGAAAAGAGAAGTTGCCTTCTTAACCTAGGAAGATTAGACCTTGGTAACAATTTTGTCTCTCTGAGGAGTAAATCCGGGCAATAACAAGCAGAGAGATAGAGACTTAAGGGCATCTGTGAACCTGTGAATGAAGCCCTGATGATATCATGCCCAGAAAAAGCAGAACTGAGGGAGAAAGAGAGCCTCAGTAAAGCCACTCATAACAGATTAACTCCAAAAACATGGGATTTTTAAAATTAATTAATTAGTTAATTAATTATATTTTTGGCTGCGTTGGGTCTTCCTTGCTGTGCATGGGCTTTTCTCTAGTTGTGGCGAGCGGCGGCTACTCTTCATTGCAGTGTGCGGGCTTCTTGTTGAGGTGGCTTCTCTTGTGGAGCACAGGCCCTAGGCAGGCAGGCTTCAGTAGCTGTGGCAGATGGGCTCAGTAGTTGTGGCTTGTGGGCTCTAGAGCACAGGCTCAGTAGTTGGGGCACACAGGCTCAGCTGTTCCGTGGCAGGTGGGATCTTCCATGACCAGGGATCGAACCCGTGCCCCCTGCATTGGCAGGTGGATTCCTAACCACTGTGCCACTAGGGAAGTCCCAAAACATGGATTTTGATAACACTAATAGTTAAGTCACAGGGTGGGTCCAAGATGGCTTCAGATTTTGCCACTTGCCTCTTATAATAGTGTCCCATCCACTCTCAAACATGACCTGGTTTGGAATAATTTCTCCCTACTCATAGCTCGGTATCTGTATCTTACCCACATAAAATATATTAGTAACATCTTTTTCTGCACCTGCTGGGATTAGGCTTGAAGTAAAGGACAGCCAGGAACATTGCTACGAAACCCGTAGAAAGGATTAAGTGGTGAAAAGTTTTGGATTCTCATTAGTGTTATTCCTTTCCAAGTGTAGAGTAAGGGTAATCTAGTATAAATTGAATAGAAACATTCTTTTAGTTTTTACATTTGTTGAAGCAGAATTAACAGAAGACAGAGAGAATATCCCTAACACTTCCCACACAAGAAGATAAACTGTAACTTCAATAGTCTTACACAAAGATTGTCATGTTTTATGACATGTGAGAAGTGGTGAAGGAATTATTTTTGACAATATTTCATATGCTAATATTTTCAAAGCACCTGCTTAAAAATAAATCATGTACATTGCTATACATAAGACAATATCACCCTTACTCACTGTATTCTGGCATACTTCCTGGCGTAGGAAGGTCAGACCTATATTTACAAAGGCATTGTGGTAAGTACACATCTGAATGCTGTAGCCTATAGGGGTGTTTTTAAAAACCCAAATATTTGTGAATAGTTACTCTAAAGAGACTTCCCTGGTGGTCCAGTGGGCAAGATGCCACGCTTCCAGGTTTGATCCCTGGTCAAGGAACTAGATCCCGCATGCATGCCTCAACTGATTCTCATGCCGCAACTAAGAAGCCCACATGCCACACCTAAGAGGAGTCTGCATGCTGCAACTAAAAAAAAAAAAGGTCCCACATGCTGCAGTAAAGATCCCGTATGCCGCAACTAAGACCCAGCGCAGCCAAGATAAAATAAAAATTTAAAAATTTAAAAAAAATAATTACTCTAAAAACCCATCTTACTAATTGAAAATCTGCATTTCTTTTTTCCTCTTGGTAGCTAAGATCCATATATTATTTTGGACTTAGAGTATGGTAAATGATGTACAGTTTTATGTAAATGGTATGATTATATAGGTTTTAGATTATTTGAGGAGAGAAAATATGTAGTTTTAATCTGATCCTTCAAAAGATGATGACCCAAACAGGAAGCAACCAACGTGCTTAAGTGCACCCACTGACTTCCAAAGCCATTTCTACAGCACTGCCACAATCTCTGCGTGAGTCAATTTCAAAGGAAGTCTATTTCAGAACAGGTTTGCCACTTACACCTTCTGAGTGTTCTCCATCCAATTATGAAACTATATCATTGAAAGACCTCCTAGTATAATTAGTCCGTTTTCTTTCAATAGTCATGAACTAGGTGAATTCTCATCTTCTTTGGCTTTTCATTAAATTACACAAGTAAGCAGTGGTCTTGTTTTAAACAAAACCTTGAATGGCTAATCTTCATTTAAAATGAAGCCTAAACATTAAAACAAAATGCCAAAGCCATGTTTGGAGACTTATTTGCCAAAACACTTTGATCTCTGGTTTTCTAGTTCAAACAGATGGAGATAGCTTTGTCACACACTTCATTTCAGATTATTTCAGCTATGCTTGTTATCATTGTGTGATAGAGAAGGGCGCAACTCACAGGCAGTAAATATGAGTCATTATACCCATTCTGGTCATATAAGAGTCAAAACCAGGCTGTGTCCAGAGGGACAAATCACAGGCCCTAATTGCCTGCAACTCGTATCGCTATGTTATTGCTACTCCCCTTACACAGTTATTCAGCTATTTAGATGGTTGCCAGTGAGATAAGTTAGCTATGGACTGAACATAATTACTTTCTTTCTGTCATTGGAAAAAACTGATTTTCATCAAAGGAAATTAGACTTTCAAGAGCGATAAACGAGGAGGGAATGGAATGGTCTTTGCCAGAGTCTTCCCAAATAAACGTATGAAAAATTGTCCCAGCTTATGTGAATGCTGAACGTTAAATGAGTGGAGGTAAGATAACTATCTTTTAATAAAAGAAATTGGTGTCATTGGGTGCATTTGACAGATGGTGTGTTGAATTGGCACCACCCAAGTGAGGCCATCTTATCCTCCAACAGAGGTATGAACAGTACATCCCAGGTTTTGACAGGTTTATTTCTGTTTCTCATTCAGTATGAGCCCCAGAGCACTCATTTTAGTACTCAAAACTCCCTTTTCTTCCTCTCTGGCAAAACAGCCACTGCAAACTCAATTTAATTTGCTCTCATTCCCCATATCCAAATCAATCCTCAAATCAGTAATATGTGATGATAGATCCAGATGTCTTATGCTACAGTACTGGCTATCTCAGGATGGTTTGGCAGGCTGAGAAAACAAACCAAATAGATAAATCTATCACTTTAATGAAAAAAATTAATTACAAGCAAGTGAGAGCCACATATATTGAAATCAGCGTTTGCCTTGCAGTGTACTGAGATGTGGACGCTTAGAAATAGTTTGACTGTTCACTCCTCACTGTAAAGGAGGACATGCTCCCAAGTTAATAATTAGTGACCCCATTGCACTTCCCCCATGGTTAAATTATGCACACGTCGGCAAAAGGATACAACCAAGAGATCACTGAAGCTGTTAAAAGATAAACAGGTCTATTAAAAAAATTTAGGAGTTTATTTGAGCAAAAATCGATTGGTATCTGGCAGTGCCAAACCAGAAGGGGTTAGTTAGGAGCACTCTACCTACAGGAGCTCGGGAGAGATTTTTATAGAGAAAAGGCAGAAGCAAAGTAAAGAAATTATTGACTGGCTATGGCTTAAAGCCTAGTTGGCAGTTTGTGAATGGTTGTCCTTAGCATTTTGATTTCGTAACCTAGAGGCATTTATAGGCTTAGGTTTTAGTTTGATGACCTCCGCTGCCTGGGCACTAGAGCCACCTCAGTCCCATGGCCTCCTTGCTTAATTAATTTAACACAACTAAGCTCGACTCAAGTTGTGCCGATCAAGACCCTTTCCTGAAAATATTTTTATTTTATTTATTAATTTTTGGCTGCATTGGGTCTTCGTTGCTGTGTGCGGGCTTTCTCTAGTTGTGGCGAGCGGGGGCTACTCTTTGTTGCGGTGCGCAGGCTTCTCATTGCGGTGGCTTCTCTTGTTGCGGAGCACGGGATCTAGGCACGTGGGCTCAGTAGTTGTGGCTCGCAGGCTCTAGAGCGCAGGCTCAGTAGTTGTGGCGCACGGGCTTAGTTGCTCCGCGGCATGTGGGATCTTCCTGGACCAGGGCTCAAACCCGCATCCCCTGCATTGGCTAACCACTGCGCCACCAGGGAAGCCCCTTGAAAATTTTTGAATCTTGTAAATGGGTTATTTCCTCGGCAAGAAATACCTGTTTTGGATTTTAATCCACTCCCTTTCCAAAATTTGTGTCCCTGTTAGTAAGAGCTATCAAAGGGGCAGGTGGGCTTGGGGGTTGTTCCCTAACACTGTGGGAAGTTTTCTCCCATGGATTAACTCTGCAGACCTCTTTCTCATTCACTGTTTGCTTAGAGAGGAAGTTCTGCATATTCCACTTGGGGACTTTGAAAGGAAGACCTTACCACATAGAACCGGCCCTTTTTTTCCCATGTCTTTCTGAGAGTGAGCTGTTTCTGGAGAGTGAGTTGTGCTGGGATCCTCTAAGGGCAGGCTTTGTGGCTGGAAATAAGGGTAGAGTAGCTGACCTTGGTGCATGCAGTGCTGGCTGCCTGGGTCTGGGCATAAGGTATTAGAAAGCTCAGCTTTCTGCAAATAAAAGCTCTATTCTCTAATATCTGCTTTATCACAAATTAAAGTGATATTTTGGCTCTTATGTGTTTACACTTTTGTCTTATTTTTAAATTGACTTAGAACTTGGATAAGAAATCAGCATATTATTTATTGGATATTTCTCAAAATGCTGAATAAGGACTATTATGGACACCCTGGATTCTTAACCCTTCTGAGAGTAGTCAAATCGTGTAGTTCCTCTTGCTAAAATAATAGATATAGACACCAAATATTTGGGCTGACTGTGGGCCAACTTGATTTGTCTCTTTCTGGCTGAAATCTATAAAAATCTAGGAACAAATGAGCACCTGCTATTGCCAATTCCACCTGTGACTCAAACTGCCAGAGAGAAAGCAAATCAGTTGCTATAGTCTCCAACCCCAATTCTGGGTGCCTTAGGGAGGAGACGTCAATGGTGGGCAACATATTTGTTCACACACACAAGGGCCTCATTGGACAGGTCAGATTTCTTGAAAGAAAAGAATATTTTCTTCACTCACAATTGCTCAAGCCCACAGTTTTCACATTGCATTTTCACAGTAGATAGCTATATCATCAGTGAGGATTCTGTGAAGCTATCTTATCATCCTTCTCAAATTTACTAAAACTCTATTTGACACCACTCCTATACAATACTTAGCCACCCATCTCTCCTGTCCCAATCTTGACAAGTGACTTGCTGTGGCAGTTCTTTCAGAGTCAACATATTCATGAAACTGTTTGGCATATGGTTATACATTTGACATAAATATTCCAAACATCATCCACTAAGCTCTATATGGGCTCTAGAACAAAAAAATACTCTTCCCCAGAAGTGGAAACACCTTGGTGACTTTGTTATCCTGTAATGTCTAGCATTTTTCGGGTTCTGAAGCTCCCTATCCTTGAATCATTTGGGTCACCATAATTCAAAATCTATCCCTGTCACTGACATGGGGGTTTAGTTTCTGAAAAGGAATAACTTCAGCCATTGGTTAGAAAGGTTTTTTAATCTTACTGTAGCAGCCCTATCCCTAGGAAATATAATCTTCAAAGCTATAGACTTAGAGCACAGAACTGACATTGCCTTCTTCTTGCATTTAGCAAGTACACTAATTTTATAAGAAACTGGATTTTGATGGAGGGTAAAAGAAAACTCGAATTGCAGTTTATAACTTCATAAGGGAATTTTGGTAAACTTTTATAAGGTCGAGAAAATCTAATTCTACTTGACTAAAGTGTATCTGCAGGATGTTTCTTTAACCTGCCTCTTGATTTCTGAGAATCATAATGGTTCTTACCTGCTTGACTTTTCCCTCTGTGCTCTCACATGCAACTTTGCCTTCAGTAAAGACTGACAATGTTTTTTTAATTAAAAAAAAATTTTTTTACATCTTTATTGGAGTATAATTGCTTTACAATGGTGTGTTAGTTTCTGCTTTATAACAAAGCGAATCAGCCATACATATACATATGTTCCCATATCTCTTCCCTCTTGTGTCTCCCTCTCTCCCACACTCCCTATCCCACCCCTCCAGGCAGTCACAATGCACCGAGCTGATCTCCCTGTGCTACGCGGCTGCTTCCCACTAGCTATCTACCTTACTGTTTGGTAGTGTATATATGTCCATGCCTCTCTCTCGCTTTGAAGATTGACAATCTTAATATGAACTGTGGCTGAAGTTTAGGTCCCAAATCCAGTGCAACAGCTTTCAAAACATAATCTACACAAGACCTGGGGTTTGTCTGATGCCTGCTCAGAGATGTGTCTAAATATGCTAGACCTGCAGTTAACAGTAAAGAAATTTACTTTTCATTTTAATATCTCAGAGAGTGTTGAAGGGGAGCCAAAAATGTATGCTATAGAAAGCAGTTTTCAAGATTCCCTATCTATTGTCTTATCTCACAGTCCCTGACATCTTTCAACTTCCCTCAATCCTCTCACATTTCAGTCTCCCAGCTCTCAGTTATAATGCTGATGAAGAGGATGGCCACAAGGCAAATAAAGAGAATGAGTAGTATTTATTTACTAGGTAAATAAATGAGTCGTATTTATTTATATATTGTTCTCTGTGCTTTACATGTGTTAAATTGTTTAATTATCAACCCCCAAACACTCTGGATCTGTCAGTCTCTCTCTTCCTTTCTCTACTGTTCTTTCCCAAGTCTCTCTCAAATTATAAATTTTGTATAGCCTGACAGCCTTTCTGGCTATATATTTTTTGTTTTATCACTTCTCATCCTTTCTCTTTTTAACATTATCCATGTTCTTCATCACAAAAGACCCAAACAAGGCTGTTAAGAGCTGAATTCTCCAATAGACTAAAAGGACTGGAGGGAGGTAGAAGGATTTGTGGCTGATTGGGAGCACACAGACTTTAGTATCTCTTGTCTCTAACATATGTGGGTTTTACTTAATTGTAATTGACCTGCCTAACGTACACAAATTTTGAGGACACATTTGAAATAAATATATATATTTTCAATAAGTATATATAAAGATCATTTCTTAAACTAGTCTTTAAATATGTTGAGGTATGGACCCTTATGAGAATCTGATGGAACTATGAATCTTTATAAAAAAGGACGGATGATGGCATATGCCCAACATCATATTTATGCTATTTACTTGACTGAAGTGGAAATACATGTCTTGTATATAAAATGTCTTCTGTATGAATGTATTTATAAAATGTTTCTTTGATTCTTCTTATTTTTCAGGTAAAATTTGTCACTACTGAAAAAAGAAATAGGTTTAATTGGACACATACAACAGGGAAGTACATTTTAATTCTAACCTCAAGTAAACTTTAATGACAAAGCTACTGCTGTTTGGCATGAATAAAATTTTGAAATTGTAGCAAGATCTCTGATGTGACAATGATCAAGTTGTTTTTGAAACCCAATCAATTTTGACTCTTACTTTTAATGGCAATACAGTGCTGAAACCCCTGACTCATGAAGGTATGTTACAGAAAATAGAATCTGGGCTTCTGCTGCTGACTCTGCTATATAAGGGTAGGCTTGTGTCGAAGAAAATCATCCTGAGTTGAAATTATGTCCTAACATTTACTTTGTCCCTAGATGAATGAAGTCTAGTTTGGCAATGTCTCTGCCAATGATGGCTTCGTCAGCAAGAACACAATTATGAATGCATGTTTCAATATTTAGGTTGTCTGAGATAAAGTAATGTTTGAAGGCATTCTGCATAGTCCAAGTATCAGAAGATTTCTGTCGGCAGCCAAGTTAATAATACTTTGTGCAGCTCAATCCTCTGAAGCTCTGGAAAGTTTTGCAAAGTTGTCTCCTCCAGTCACCTCTTCCAAAATGGCAGATTAACCAAATGAGCTTGTGGATTTTTTGGCAGCATAATTGGTACTATTTATGTGGGCTTGAACCAAAAGATTTACCTCAGTTATGAAGCCACATATGTCCATTGTTTGATGAATAATTAGTGAAACTGTTCCTGGAAAATTTTTCTCAAAATCATATTTTTTTATTCAGAAAGTGTATAGAGTTGTTTTCAAATTTTGCAATAAATGGCTAAAAGATTATTCTCTGAAAAGTCAATATATTTTGTGCAATAGAGGGGAACACTGTATTTAGGACCTATTTCCTGAGAAGAATTCTCAAAATGTTGGGAATTCAAAGGTCAACTGGATGAATTGAGCATTTGCCTGCCAGCAGATAAAATATTTTAGAATTTTTGAAGAGATTTCCTAATTCTGGTACATACAGATGTGGAAAGCCAGTGATTACACTGAATGTCACTATTGTTGCATCTTTTGTGCTCTGATTAGGTGGCATCATGGTCCATTATTCCATGATCAACATATTAAAATAAATGTCAGAAGTTCTGGAGAATTGCTTCTTTAGTGTTATTTCTTTGCTTCAAGCATTAGATCAGCAACATATCCGTGGCTCACAGCTTCACCAAGTTCTCTTAAAAAATCTGAGGCTTCTTTTATCTGCAAGCTAACCCTGTGGAAAACTTCTAGTTGATATTGCGATGGATCCAAAATGCTGAGAAAATATTTTCAAATCAAGCTTTTTACATAAAAAGAAACTCCCTGCCAGGTATACTTTCAAATGGACAGACTTTGTTTTTTTATTTTCTCATCAAGACTTTTGACAAGAATCTGATACACGAGAAGTTATTTCGACTATTTGCTAAGCCATATTTGGTAACGAAATAAAGCTGAGTTACATAAATTTTACTCAACTCTAGTAGGCAGAATAATGTCCATATCCTAATCCCTGGAAGCTTGAATATGTTACCTGACATGGCATAAGGGACTTTGCAGGTATAACTAAGTTAAGGATCTTGAGATAGACAGACTATCCTGAACTGGTTAGGTGGGCCCACTGTGATAACAGAGATCCTTAATAGAGAAAGGAGACAAAAGGAGACTCAGAGTCAGAGATGGGAAGAAGCTGTGCTGCCGGCTTTAAAAATGGAGGGGAGCCACAAATCAGGGAACGGAGACACAGCCTCTGGAAGCAGGAAAGGGCAAGCAAACAGATTCTCCTCCAGCCTACTGACCCTTGCTTTTAGCCCAGTAAGAGCCAGTTCAGACTTCTGTTCTCCTGAATTAAAAGATAATAAATTTATGTTGTTTTAAGCCACCAAGTTGGTGTTAATTTGTTACAGCAGCAATAGAAAACTAGTACATCAACTTCTTGAAAAAAATTTTTTCACATATAAGCTATGCCTTGGGTTAAGTAAAATAAAAGCAAAGTTCCATAATCACAATGCATTTGCTGTTTACTTAAAATCCTACCGACTGAAAACTAGTCTATACAAAAAAGGTAATAATGATTCTGAAGAAGCAACGATGAAGAGTAACATTCCCTGTAGTACCAAGTACTTCTGGACGTAAAAATGCCTCCATGGCATAAAGTCATATATGGAATTTTTTTTTGATTGGTCTGTTTCTGGGTTTTTGTAGATAACTGTTAGAACAGTAAGAAGCAATACCATCTACTCTGAATCAGCCACTCTAAGCAATGCATATATGTTTGTGGAAATACAGTTGACCCTTGAGCAACATGGGTTTGAACTATGCAGGTGCACTTATACATGGATTTTTTTTTTTCACCAAATACTACAGTATTACAGCATCCATGGTTGGTTGAATCTGAAGATGTGGAATCTCGAGAGGGAGGAACCAAGGATAAGGAGGGCTGACTGTAAATTATACGCAGATTTTTAACTGTATGGGGTCAAAACCCCTAACTCCACCTTGTTCGAGGGTCAACTATATATGTATGTATATATGTATATTATATATAATATATATATATACATACATGTATACATATATAATATATATATACATACATGTATACTTACTACACATAAAACTTTAATTCTCACTACAACTCTTCCAATTATTTTAATTCTCATTTCATGAGTTTATTTATCCAAAAAACAGTTATTAACCACTTACTATGTTTCAGGTCCTGTGTAATCAATAGGATCTACATACTAGTTGCCTTGATGAAGATAATGTAAAATTTTCAGAGAAAGTAACTGAGGTCCAGAAGAATAAAAAAATGACTAAATGAAGTCCAGTCACCAAAGCCAAGAAAGAAATTTTCATTCTGAAAAACAAAGGTTGTGTTGCTTTTATACGCCTTTGCTTTTGGCTTTCCTCTACTTATCCATTCTTGACTCAGCAACCAAAAATGTACTCCAAGCACTGGACCATACTAGCTGTGCACAAACACTTTTTGCTTTGTTAATATCCTCGAATTTTCAGGATTAGCTAAATTGCCACTGATGGCTTATCCTACCCCTAAATATAAATATGCTCAACCTTTTATTCTTTCATAGTTTCCTGTTCTTTAATTCTTTAGTACTTATCATTATTTTAATTATGCACCTAGTTTATAGTGATTCACTTAATGTTTGATCTCCTGCTGGAGTTTCATGAAGACTGGAACAATTTCTGCTTGTTTGTTCCTTTATCCTAATTCAGTTTTACCAAGTGACTAGTATAGTGTATGGCTTATATCATTTACTTGAAATATATTTGTTGAACAAATGTAGATGTGAACATTTAACCTTTGGTATAGGGCATGCACCTACCAACAAAATCGGGTACTGGAGCTCTCTTACTATGTCAGGCATTGACTCTTGGGTATTGAAATATGGGGAATTATGAGAGGTCCAAGAGATTGGCCAGTGCAGCTTGGGAACACTGTGGAACTTGTGGAACTCAGGGGGTTAGTAACCCTAACCCTAACCCTAATATTAACAACCAGTAAAGAACTGTTTCTATATTTTAACAACCAATATACAAGCTGAATATCAGCATGAAGAGATGGATAAATAGAGCTATATCTTAACTTCTAACTTCAAAGCTTATAATACCAAAGCTCTTTAAAATTTGAACAGATTTAATCATGCAGTTTTATCTTGTGTCATGCCCAAATACGCTTAAAACAAAGTAAAAGAATCAAGTTCATTTGAATTTAGATTCATTTTTATAACGTATTTCCAAGGTTCTCTTAATTTTTCGCCAAAATGTTGATTTTTATTCCAGTGAAGACATCACATGGATGTAAACAACATTGTATTTAGATAAACAGACGATTTAAATGTTTTATATTTTTAAAATTTCAGTAGGGTGCTTTTTTCTCATGTGTTAAACTGTTTCAAAAATTCATAGTTTTAAAAATATGATTCAAATAAAATTGTTAAAGCCTTTTATGATTATTGGAAGCTTGCTTCTGTGCAACACAGCAGCTGTGGCCACACTCCTTGCCAACAACTGAGCAATGCCAACAGCTGCCTTTTGAAATAAGAATCTGGACACACACCAAAATTAGAAAAGGTAAACTTTTACAAAACTTTCATACGATAAAAAACCTACCACATGTATCTTCCAAAAATTTTTGTTGCTTTGTAGTTCCAACCTCTATTTTGTGGCATTTGTGTCTCTTTGCAATCCAATAAAATAAATAACTTTCAAGACTGACCATCTACCATTCTCCCCTTCAAATATTGCTCCAATGTTGCTCCAATGACCATGAAAATATCATACACAAAGCGTTTGTGTCCTCTGCCTAATATGTTTTGCTTGGAAAACATATTACTTACTTATTACTTAAAAAGTAAAACATTTTTACTCTTTAGGAACCTCTTTATATTTTTCTTATTAAACATTTCTGATTCCCCAAGACAGATTAGTCCTTTCTCCTCTGGGTTCCAGCATCACACTGAGCAAACTTTTATTCCTGTATTTTAAAAATCATAAGGTAATTGTTTTACATCTGCCTTCTGTACTAAACTGAGAATTCTTAAGGGCTGTGTCTATTATTTAATCATCCACATAACCCTAGAACCTAACCTAGTGCCTAAAATTTAGTGGATGTTTCAATGAAAATGTGTGGAAATAAAGTCTTCTAACTACATCATTATCACCATTCTTTTTTCTTACAAATCCCAAACTTAGGTAATTTTTAAGACAGTTAAAAAGGCTTCCCTTTGACATACCTTGACTTTCTTTGTTATTATTTCCTAATTATAATTAGTGCCTTTTCATTGCTTCTATTGTTCATTTTTCCTGGTCTGTCTTATAATTCCCTTTCTCTTAGCTGAGTGACATAGAGAGAGGTAAAATATAATTAAAAAAACAGCCTGGTTATTAAAATATACTGTCATAAACTTGTCACCTGGCACATTTGTTCTGTTCAGCTTTATGCAAAGCATTGTGATGCATTATTTATAATGCTTTTTCTAGCTCATCTATTAAAGGCAATTAAAACAAAAGGAGGAATAATGTTCTGCATCTGCTTTTACCCCTAGGACCTTCTAGGAAAAGGAACAAGATGAGTTTTGGTATTTATGAAGCTTGTTGTCCGTTAGGCCTCCTAACTGAGGCTAACACAACCTTTCACACAATCTTAATTAGACTTGATGTTTTATTTGTCTTCATTAGGAGGAAAATTAATTTTTAATTAAAAAAGAAAAGATTACTGCATCACTGGATTATTAAAAAAACAACTTTCCATACCTTAATTCTATAAGCAAGACATAATTATCAATGACTCCAGCTTCAGGGCGATAATCTAACCTATTAAATAACTCACTTGTATGGGAAGAAAGAAGAGCATTCAAATCGTTTTAATTGAGATATTTTCTAGTTTTATTTTCATGAATATCTTGTGTTAAAAACTAAAACTCTTAAAAGAATTCTTAAAAGTGTAGAAAGCCTAGATTTTATATTCATACCTTCTAAAACAACTGGATTTAAGTCACATATTACTTATGTGAATTTCTTATTACTTATGTGAATTTCACATATTGCTTATGTGAATTTCTGTTGGTACTTATTCTTTCCTTCTTTGACAATGACAACACTATATAAATATAGACAGATAGATATAGATATAAAAGAACTGTATTATAAGTAAACTATAAAATGGCATGTTAAAGATATATAATGAATGAAAACAAATACTGAAGTTAATCTAACTTGGGAACTCTGAAAAATGTGTAAGCTCTCACTTCAAAGTTATCTCGCCCAAGGCATAAGGGAACTGGATTGTTTATATTGATTAAGAGATCCTGAGGGAATTCATTTTCTTACTCACCTGGCCAGCCAGGAATTTTGGGCAAAAAACAAACAAACAAACAAACCCTCAGGCAGAGAAATGCAGGAGCTAAAAGCCAGAAGAATGGAAAACATGCACTGAAACATTAAGGAGGAAGGCACATAGGTTGGGCATGGTGTCTCCCTAACCGTAAAGTCCACATATATGAACGTGTGTTTGGTTTATAACTGATACTGACTTGAGACAAACTCTTGTCATAGCTCTAAATCTTACTAAATATATACCTTATAATATTTATACTTATGCTGTGTCTGGAATTCATTTAAGAGACAGCTGAAAGATTTCTGTGCCAGAATTCACATACTGGCTTTGCCAAAGGACTGCAAATGAATTTGTTATATAAAAGCTAGAAGTCAGTATGGTGTTAACCTGTAGTGATATGACAAATAGGTATATTTGATTATATTTTGATTCATTAATATTTCAAAATAAGAGATTTTTTAAAACAAATTGTTCGCAAATCTTTTTTTCAATAGTAGTTTAAAAATTGACTCCATGATCTAAATCTTACAAATAAAAAATATTATTTCTAGTAAAACAGAAGGAAAAAATCAGTATTACAGGTGAGATTGCCAAATGGTAAATAGTGAAACAAAACAAAACTAGTTTTGAAATGCTGACTAACAAAATTTTGAAATCTAGAGTTTGTCAAAATGTACATCACAAAAAAAAAATGTACATCACAAAGTCATAAAGAACGCATCTTTTGTCTTGCTCCAGATGATCTAAAGGAAATGGATAATTTATCAATTTACTTGTGTTAAACTGAGATAATTAACAGCAAAGTCCCACTCACTATTTTATAAATATAAAAAAAAATCAAGTGAAAAAGAAGTCACCTTGACTATTCATCCAACTAATGCAAAAATTGCAAACATTAAATGTTTTATTTTTTACTAGAATTTTTGCTGCATGGTTGATAACCTCCTGAGTCTTCCAAGCCTGGTCATCATGTTAAAATGATAATGAGGAGAGTAAAAATACAACATATATAATAGAATAAAGATTTGCTTTTGCACAGTACCATTTTCTAGGTTGGTTAGCAATCTATCTGGGCCAGACTTTTAACAGACAAAACTGGTTTCTGAAGCTACTTTAACAAGATGCTTTATTCAGATAGTCATAAATATGGATGGACTCTCAGAGAATACTAGTCTAAATTCTCATTGTCAGAGATGGACAAATTGCCACCTGAAAACAGTAAATAACTCTTCTTTTGCCATACAGCCATTTGTGGATTTAATCAAGATTAAACCTCTGTGAAAGACTTATACACTGAGAACTATAAAACATTAATAAAGCAAACTGAAGATGACTCAAAGAAATGGAAAGATATCCCATGCTCTTGGATTGGAAGAATTAAAATTGTTAAAATGGCCATACTATCCAAAGCAGTCTACAGACTCAATGCAATCCCTATCAAATTGCCCATGACATTTTTCACAGAACTAGAACAAATAATCCTAAAATTCATATGGAACCATAAAAGACCCAGAATTGCCAAAGCAATCCTGAAGAAAAAGAACAAAGCAGGAGGCATAACCCTCCCAGACTTCAGACAATACTACAAAGCTACAGTAATCAAAACAGCATGGAACTGACACAGAAACAGACATATAGATCAATGGAACAGAATAAAGAGCCTAGAAATAAATCCACACACCTACAGTCAATTAATCTTTGACAAAGGAGGCCAAAATATACAGTGGGAAAAAGACAGCCTCTTCAGCAAGTGGTGCTGGGAAAGTTGGACAGCCACATGGAAATCAGTGAAGTTAGAACACACCCTCTCACCATACATAAAAATAAATTCAAAATGGCTTAAAGACAAACATAAGACATGATGCCATAAAACTCCTAGAAGTGATCATAGGCAAAACATTCTGTGACATAAATCATACCAATGTTTTCTTAGGTCAGTTTCCCAAGGCAATAGAAATAAAAACAAAAATAAACAAATGGGCCCTAATCAAACTTACAAGCTTTTGCACAGCAAAAGAAACCATAAACAAAATGAAAAGACAACCCTCAGAATGGGAGAAGATATTTGCAAATGATGTGACTGACAAGAGCTTAATTTCCAAAATATAAAAACAGCTCATACAATTCAACAACAAACAAACAAACAACCCAACTGAAAAATGGGCAGAAGATCTAAATAGACATTGCTTCAAAGAAGAAATACAGGTGACCAATAGGTACATGAAAATATGCTCAATATCACTAATTATTAGAGAGATGCAAATCAAAACTACAATGAGGTACCACCTCACACTGGCCAGAATGGCCATCATTAAAACGTCTACAAATAACAAATGCTGGAGAGGGTGTGGACAAAAGGGAACTCTCCTACACTGTTGGTGGGAATGTAAGCTGGTACAGCCACTGTGGAGAACAGTATGGAGGTTCCTTAGAAAGCTAAAAATAGAATTACCATATAAGCCAGCAATGCGACTCCTGGGCATATATCCAGACACAACTATAATTCAAAAAGATGCATGTGGCAAAACTGTGTTCACTGAGATGAGTCGTTGATCAGTTGAACAGGTATAAACTTGGTCTGTGTGAGCACCTTCAAGATGGTGGAGGAGTAGGTCGTGGAAATCACCTTCCTCCCCACAAATACATCAAAACTGTATCTACATATGGAAGAACTCCTACAGAACACATAGTGAACGCTGGAAGAAGACCTCAGACTTCCCAAAAGGGTGCGCGAGGAGAGAGGATTCAGAGCACCACCTAAACGAGCTCCAGGGACGGGTGTGAGCTGTGGCTATCAGCGTGGACCCCAGAGACAGGCGTGAAACACTAAGGCTGCTGCTGCAGCCACCAAGAAGCCTGTGTGCAAGCAGAGGTCACTATCCACAACTCCCCTTCGGGGAGGCTGTGCAGCCAGCCACTGCCAGGGTCCCGTGATGCAGGGACAACTTCCCTGGGAGAAGACACAGTTTGCCTCAGGCTGTTGCAATGTCATGCTGGCCTCTGCTGCCACAGGCTCGCCCCGCATTCCGTATGCCTCCCTCACCCCGGCCTGAGTGAGCCAGAGCCCCCTAATCAGCTGCTCCTTTAATCCTGTCCTGTCTGGGCGAAGAACAGATGCCCTTAGGCAACCTACATGCAGAGGCGGGGCCCAATCCACAGCTGAACCCCAGGAGCTGTGTGAACAAAGAAGAGAAAGGGAAATTTCTCTCAGTAGCCTCAGGAGCAGCAGATTAAATCTCCACAATCAACTTGTACTTGCATTGGTGGAATACCTGAATAGACAATGAATCATCCCAAAATTGAGGCGGTGGACTTTGGGAGCAACTGTAGACTTGGGGTTGGCTTTCTGTGTCTAATTTGTTTCTGGTTTTATGTTTATCTTAGTTTAGTATTCACAGCTTATTATCATTGGTAGATTTGTTTATTGATTTGGTGGCTCTCTTCCTTTTTAAATTTTATATATATATATTTTTTTCTTTTTCTCTTTTTGTGAGTGTGTATGTGTATGCTTCTTTGCGTGATTTTGTCTGTATAACTTTGCTTTTGCCGTCTGTCCTAGGGTTCTGACTGTAAGTTTTTTTTTTTTTTTTTTTTTAATATAGTTTTTAGCACTTGCTATCACTGGTGGATTTGTTTTTTGGTTTAGTTGCTCTCTCTTTAATTACTTATTATTTATAATAATTTTTTCTCTTTTAATAACTTTATTTTAAAATATTTCTTTCTTTCTTTTTTCCCCCTTTTCTTCTGAGCTGTGTGGCTGACAGGGTCTTGAATGAATGAAAGTGGTAAAGTAGCAGGATACAAAATTAATGCACAGAAATCTCTGGCATTCCTATACACTAATGATGAAAAATCTGAAAGAGAAAGTAAGGAAACACTCCCATTTACCACTGCAACAAAAAGAATTTAATACCTAGGAATAAACCTACCTAAGGAGACAAAAAGGACCTGTATGCAGAAAACTATAAGACACTGATGAAAGAAATTAGAGATGATACAAACAGATGGAGAGATATACCATGTTCTTGGATTGGAAGAGTCAACACTGTGAAAATGACTATCCTACCCAAAGCAATCTACAGATTCAGTGCAATCCCTATCAAACTACCAATGGCATTTCTCACAGAACTAGAACAAAAAAAATTCACAATTTGTATGTAAACACAAAAGACCCCAAATAGCCAAAGCAGTCTTGAGAAAGAAAAACTGAGCTGGAGGAATCAGGCTCCCTGACTTCAGACTATATTACAAAGCTACAGTAATTGAGACAGTATGGTACTGGCACAAAAACAAAAATATAGATCAATGGAACAGGACAGAAAGCCCAGAGATAAACCAACGCACATATGGTCATCTTATCTTTGATAAAAGAGGCAAGAATATACAGTGGAGAAAAGACAGCCTCTTCAATAAGTGGTGCTGGGAAAACCAGACAGGTACATGTAAAAGTATGAAATTAGAACACTGCTTAACACCATACACAAAAATAAACTCAAAATGGATTAAAGACCTAAATGTAAGGCCAGACACCGTCAAACTCTTAGAGGAAAACATACGCAGAACACTCTATGACATAAATCACAGCAAGATCCTTTTTGACCCACCTCCTAGAGAAATGGAAATAAAAACAAAAATAAACAAATGGGACCTAATGAAACTTAAAAGCTTTGGCACAGCAAAGGAAACCATAAACAAGACCAAAAGACAACCCTCAAAATGGGAGAAAATATTTGCAAATGAAGCAACTGACAAAGGATTAATCTCCAAAATTTACAAGCAGCTCATGCAGCTCAATATCAATAAAACAAACAACCCAATCCAAAAATGGGCAGAAGACCTAAACAGACATTTCTCCAAAGAAGATACACAAATTGCCAACAAACACATGAAAGGATGCTCAACATCATTAATCATTAGAGAAATGCAAATCAGGACTACAATGAGGTATCACTTCGCACTGGTCAGAAAGGTCATCATCAAAAAATCTACAAACAATAAATGCTGGAGAGGGTGTGGAGAAAAGGGAACCCTACTGCACTGTTGGTGGGAATGTAAATTGATACAGCCACTATGGAGAACAGTATGGAGGTTCCTAAAAAAACTAAAAATAGAACTACCATACGACCCAAAACTCCCACTACTGGGCAGATACTCTGAGAAAACCATAATTCAAAAAGTGTCACGTACCACAATGTTCATTGCAGCTCTATTTACAATAGCCAGGACATAGAAGCAACCTAAGTGTCCATCGACAGATGAATGGATAAAGAAGATGTGGCACATATATGCAATGGAATATTACTCAGCCATAAAAAGATATGAAACTGAGTTATTTGTAATGAGGTGGATGGATCTAGAGAACTCATACGGAGTGAGGTAAGTCAGACAGAGAAAAACAAATACCGGATGCTAACACATATATATGGAATCTAAAAAAAAAAAAAAAAAATGGTTCTGAAGAACCTAGGGGCAGGACAGGAATAAAGATACAGACACAGAGAATGGACTTGAGGACACAGGGAGGGGGAAGGGTAAGCTGGGACAAAGTGAGAGAGTGGAATGGACATATATACACTACCAAATGTAAAACAGATAGCTAGTGGGAAGCAGCCGCATAGCACAGGGAGAGCAGCTCGGTGCCTTGTGTCCACCTAGAGGGGTGGGATAGGGAGGGTGGGAGGGAGACACAAGAGGAGGAGATATGGGGATGTATGTATATGTATAGCTGATTCACTCTGTTATACAGCAGAAACTAACACACCACTGTAAAGCAATTATACTCCAATAGAGATGTTAAAAACAACAAAAAGCAAAAAGATACATGCACCCCTATATTCACAGCAGCACTATTCACAATTGTCAAGACACGGAAACAATTTAAATGCCCATGGACAGATGAATGGATAAAGATGTGGTACATATATACAATGGAATACCACTCAGTCATTAAAAAGAACCAAAAAAGCAAGAAAATGCCATTTGCAGCAACATGGATGCAACTAAAGATTATCATACTAAGTGAAGTAAGTCAGAAAGAGAAAGACAAGTACCATATGATATCACTTATATGTGGAATCTGAAGTATGACACAAATGAACCTATCTACAAAACAGAAAGAGAATCATGGAAATAGAGAATAGACTGGGGGTTGCCAAAGAGGAGGGGGTTGGGGGAGGGGTCGAGTGGGAAGTTGGGGTTAGCAGATGTAAGCTTTTATATATATCATGGTTAAACAACAAGGTCCTACTGAATAGCACAGAGAACTATACTCAATATCCTATGATAAACCATAATGGAAAAGAATATAAAAGAAAAATGTATATATATGTATAACTGAATCACTTTGCTGTACAGCAGAAATTAACACAACATTTTAATTCAACTATACTTCAATAAAAAAAAGAAAGATTCAACCTCTGATCTCTTAATTTCTACTAGAATGTTCTTATTCTATCACGCTACTTAGTCATTTTCAAGAGAGGTGAAAAAACTAGCTTCCATGTACTTTACTGCACTGCTATAGTCCATACAAAATTTATTAATGAACATTAAAAAGATATTAAACCAATACCTTTGACATTGAGTTATTATTGTATATCATGAATGACCAAAAAATGGACATTTTTATAGACTTATTTGAATGCAAATGTTCTACGACATGAGAGCTAATGTTGAGGACCGACAGCCAGGCACTGGGACATTGATAAATTAGCTTTGGTTCCTGCCCTTATGACCTTAATCAGAAAAATTGTAACCCATCTAGAGGTCATGACACTAGTAACAAGAATGTGTGTTAAGTAAATATATACTTATATATTCATTATATTTTAGCTGTGAGTCCTTGGTTTGATGAGATGACACTGAGGAAAAATGATGTATGAGAGTCTTTTGCATCCATTGTAATTAGTGCTGCTAAACAGAGTTAATGAAGGTGTGAGCATTATTACATCCTTAATGAAAAATGATCTCTAAATATAGTGGGTAAGCTTATGATATATGAACTTATTATCCAAAGTCAAAATCTGGGGAAGGTTTACCTAATTAAAGTAGAGGCTGTTTTGCCCCAGAGGAAAGAAGGGAAACATGATTTTGAAAATAAATGAAGCTCTCTGTAAGTCTCCCTTAATTTTTAACTCATGAAATAGAAAATTGACTTTTGACAGAATTCTAGACATTTTTTTTTTTTGTCAAGACTTTAAAAATCTCTTTACACTAAAAAGCACTATGTCTTCTTGGGGTGGAGGAATGCCTTTGTGGACAATTTGGAAAATGATAAAAACAAACGGCCAACAACCACCTTAGTGGATAAAAAGTCATTACAGTAAATGCCTTCAGATATTGTTAAAAGGAGTCCATCCATTCAGTCCTACACTGTACCAGTTTTCTACTGCTGCCTTGACAAATGATCAGACTCTTGAGATTTTTTTTTTTTTCTTTTTGCGGTACGCGGGCCTCTCACCGCTGCGGCCTCTCCCGTTGCAGAGCACAGGCTCAGCGGCCATGGCTCACGGGTCCAGTCGCTCTGCGGCATGTGGGATCTTCCTGGACCGGGACACGAACCCACGTCCCCTGCATCAGCAGGCGGACTCTCAACCACTGCGCCACCAGGGAAGCCCAGACTCTGAGATTTTTAAAACGATCCAAAGCTACTATCTCACAGTTCTGTAAATTTCAGTGCTTGTTCTTGAAGTTCCGTTGGGCTTGGCTGGCTTCAATGCTCTTCTTCACAACAGGCTGGAATCAAGGTTTCCATCAGTGGAGGGAGAGAATCAGCTCATTCTGGCTGTGGCAGAATTCAATTCCGTGGAACTGTAGGGCTGAGGCTCCTGTGGCCTTGCTGTCTGTCATCTGAGGCTCAGTCTCAGTTTCCTGCATTCCCTGGCGCATGGTCCCCATAATCTTCAAAGTCATGACTAGTGGAACTAGTTCTCCTGTTTCGAATCTGTGATCTGCCCTCTTCTGCCAGTCTCTCTGACTCCAGCAAGGGAAAGTTCTCAGCTTTTCAAGGGGTGCTAAGATGAGATTGGGCCATTGGGATAATCCAGGATATTTTCTCTGTTTAAGGTCTGTAACCTTAATTACATTTGCGAAGTCTTTTTTTGTGATAGAACTTAACATATTCACAGGCTCCAGGGATTAGAACATTTTGGGGGAAGGGAAGATTCTCCATTGCACATATATGTTTAAGGGGAGTTCCTATTAGTCTAACTTTGTCAAGAGCAGTCTGCACTCACCAAGGAACTTTATTTCAAACTACTGCTAAACAGCTTATAGTAAAAACAAAAGTAAAAGAAGTAGGCTGCTAGTACAGTTTTTATTTATATATGAGCTATGAGGGCACACCACTAGTTTTGTCTTCTTTACATCAGACCGGACTATAGTACATTCCGTGCACTTTATTGTCAGTCAATCGCTATACACATGCCCAAGTCATACCTCCTATTGATAAAGAATAGATGTCATTTTTTTTAAAGTAAAGAATACTGTACTATTTCTTGGTATTCAATCTTTACATCAACCCAGACATCTCAACAGAGGATTAGTGCCACTAATAACAAGAATAAAATAAATCACTAACATTTATAAGATTGTTGCAAAGTGCCAGGCTCTGTTCTAAAAGATTTACTTTATTAATTCATTTAAATCTCCAGCAACACATGAGGAGGCACTATTATTACCCTCATTTTATAAATGAGTGAACTGAGGGAAAACAAGAGTGAATAACTTCCCTGAAAGCATCCAGCTAGGCAATAAAAATGATAACATTAGAATTGCAAGTTTGGCCATAGAATCTGTACTTTAACCACTGCACCATCAGGCAGTCCTCAATTTGCACAGCACTGCATTGGTGGATCTCTCTGTACGTGGGAATCCTACAAAGTGAGATGCATGCTGTTGTGACATGCACATGTTCTTGCTAATTCGGTGCAAAGTGAGGACTATCTGTATTGCTTAGAGAAAATTCAAAGATTAGCAGTTTCAATAGGATTCCATACTGGTAGTCATCTGTAACATTGATTATCTTCCTATATGCGATCTAGGAAAGTAATTCATTACAATAAATGTCTTGGTATTTCCATTTTCAGCAGGCATATATTGGAGCATATCCACTGCCCACAAAATGGGTTAGATATCCTTTAAATTCCCTTAATCTTAACAATTTATAAGTTTTCCTTATATAATTTTCAAAGTATTTGTGTAATAACAGCTACGTGAATTATACAGAGGACAATATTATCTACATTTAAAAGGGGAGAGATTTTGTAAGAGCTCTTTGAAAGGAAAACAAAATTCCATGCCAGAACACTTTATTTTGGTTAGATATTAAAATGAGGCACCTAGGGCAGATAGAGGTCAAATACATTTCTTTTGATTAAGTAAAATGATGGAGCTAGGTATTATTAAAAATATACAGACAGACTAGCATACTTTAAGCACCTCCTACATGTGAGGGAAAATCCCTACATCTGAGGACAATGGAGCTCAGAAGGATTAAATAATTCATTCAAGTTTTATCATTAGTAGATAGCAGGGCTGAGATTTGAATCCAGATCTGTTTCCAAAGCTAATTATCCTTCCAGCTGGTCAACCTGCTTTATCCAGGTCACAGATGCTGGCTTGCATGTTAATTGGGCTCTTCTGAATTTACTTTGTTGAAATTGGATAAAGCTACTCTTGGATTTATCTACAGTATGTGTTGGCTATTTAATATGGAGGGTATATTTTAAAAATCAATTGAACAGAAGTTAAGTAGATGTTGCTTACTTCACTCTCCAAACACTGGGAAGGAGAAAAGGTTGTTTCCATTTAGCTATAAAACATCTCCTTCCTCTTCAACAATATTCTCAAAGGCTTCAATCTTTCCCATCACATATTGAGTCCCCCCAAGCAAGGTGAAATGCAGATTAGAAAACGATTAGTTATAAGCTGAAATAGATTTTGAAATCATATTGCAGAATTTATGATATTTATTTGCCACTACCTGTGCGATTTATTTATTTAACAAACATTTGTTGTGCACCTACAAGATGTGAGATTTTAAGGTGGAAATCAATGATACAACGAGGAAGAAAACAGATAAGTGTTCCCATGCAACTTATAGTCTAATGGGAAAAAATCAATTAATAAACAAGTAAACAAGTACGGGTCACCAGAGTGGGGAGAATGCTGTGGAAAACATGTCAAAGCTAAGAAAAACAAGAGTGCCATTGGTTAATGGCAAGCCCTTCAGAATTTATCATACATATTTTTTTTTTCATGCCAATACTGGAGAATACTACTTTGATCATGTTTACTGTATATTGCCTGGGACAAGGGTAACATCATGTGGATGTAAGAGCAATTATTTCATAAGTAGCTGCTCTGTACCAGTCTCTGTGCTAAGGGACTTTACATATTGTAGCTCATTTAATTACGAAGCATCAGCATTTGTACCCAAATTACTTTTCCACTGCTTCCTGACAAGTTATCGCAAGCTCAGTGGCTTAAGACAACACACATTTATTGCCTCACAGTTTCCATGGGTCAGGTGTCTTCACCCTCACTTAGCTGGGTCCTCTGCTCAGGGTCTCAAGGCTGCAATGAGCGTGTGGTTCTCGTTCTTCTTATCTGAGGCTCAGGGTCCTCTTTCAAGATCATTCAGATAGTTGGCAGGATTCAGTTCTCTGCAGCTGTAGAACTGATATCCCTGTGTTGCTGTTTTGTTTTGCTGACTGTTGGCTGAGGGTCACTCTCAGCAACTAGGGATGCCGGTCCCCTGGTCTCCTCCACATGCCATTCACTACCTGGCTCTTTGCTGTTTTCCAGGCCAGGAGAAGAGCCTCTCTGTGTCTCTCACTTCAAAGCTCTGACTTTATCTGACTCAGATTTAAAGACCTCCTGAGACCAGGTCAGGCCTACTTAAAAGTCAACTACTTAGGCATCTTAAAGCTATATTTCCCATAGAGTGTAACCTAATCATGGGACTGCATCTCACCATGTCTACAAGTCCTGCCCACACTCTAGGAGAGAGGGTCTTGAAGTAAGTGTTCACCAAGGGGTGGGAATCTTAGGGACCAACTCACAATTCTGTCTACCGCTGTATTACTAATAGTGAACGTTGATTGATCCCTTGCATGCGCTTTCATATATAACTCTCTTAAATTTGGAATATGAATATTGGCAGGGGTTTCAGAGATCATTGGCTTAATGCACTGTGGACGCCCTTGCATTTCCTGCTTCCTTTAACATTTCTCCTTACTTAATATGCTTTTAGAATAATAACCTTACAAATGGCCCCAGCGGCCTCACATCTTTTGTACTCACTTATTTCTAGTAGAGGTTGATCATCCTTCCTTAAGTTTCACACGACAGCAACAATATCTAGAGTGAAATGTGAGTTATGTGTTTTTCAAATGAAATGAAATGATTAGAGTGGGGTAACATGTTTTAGAGTTCTGATAATAGATATACTTTTATCATTTTGAAAAAGGGTTTTCCTAGAAGCTCCAAATGAGACCTCTCAGAGCTTCCTACTGAAATAGCTGCAGAACATTAAAAAAGAAAAAAAAAAAGAAAGAAAGAAAACTCACAGCAATATTGGGAACTAGGCCTAGGAACCAACCCAAGGGAGAGAGTCCACTCACTGCAGGGCTGACATGAATAGTGGATCGAGTAATTCCAGAACTCCCTGCTCTCTTCTGAAGCAGCGTAAACATGTCCAAATGAAAGCACATACATTTACAAAGATGACCCATCTCTCTCCTATTTTTTGCTGTTTGACCTTTGTTTCAGCAATACAATCTTTTCCAAAGGTGAAAACCATGTGACTACTGATTTTTGTGTCACACTCAGTGCTGTTTTACTGACTCTATTCCAAAATCATTTTGTCAAAGTATATTAAAAAAAAAAAAAAATGGGAGGGAAGAAGGGAGACTGGCAAAGGAGAAAATGGAGATGCACGTGTGTGTGTGTGTGTGTGTGTGTGTGTGTGAATGTTGGTGGTGGTAAGTCCCATTCTAGGAATACAGTCCTTGGAATAAAGCCTCGTTACCTGTTAGGTGTGATGGAGTTCAGATGAGTCCTGGTTCAACAAGCAAAGCAAAAGAATACAAAATCATAAAAATGATAGTGGGCCAGAAATCATATGAGTCCATCAGAGCTAAGCGTGTTTTAGAATCTCAGCATATCAAGCTGCCACTGTGAAGAGTATCAAATCAGAACTCAAGTGCTTAGTGAATGGGGTGAAGGACGATTCACATGCTCTGCTTTTAGTAAATAATAGGAAGGAAACGATTTTCTATCATTAAAATATCAGTAACCAGAAGAAAATCAACACGAAGTTTGTGAAAAATATTCCAGGGAAAGAAAGAGAGAGAGAGAGAGAGAGAGAGAGAGGGAGGGAGGAAGGAGGGGAGGGGAGGGGAGGGGAGGGGAGGGGAAGAAAGGAAAGAAAGCTTTGGGGACATGATTCTAAAGATTCAGAAACATCGACACTTAGGGAAAATAAAAGATAAATAGCTAACAGATGTCAAAAACAAAATCAGTAGACAAACCAGATTTAGAAACATTTTGAATACAGATAATAGAGGGCTAATAGTTATTATATTTAAAGAATTCTTTTAAATTGACAAGAATGTCATAAATAAAACAGTGAATAAAGATATTATGTGGCAACTGTCAGAAGAACAAATCCGACCAACAAGCAAAACACTTGTTTTTACAGATTCTCTTTTATGCAAACTCAGTGATTTCCCCTCCCATTCATTTGCAGAAATTACTTTAAGATCCAAAGAGGAAACAAGACCAATCATTTGAAGAAATCAACTACAGTAGGCCAACAATGTATATTTAAAGAGCAGTATATGCATCTATTATTAGAACACAGAGAATAAGATACAGAGGTAAAATAAAATTCTTAAAGAATATTTAGAGTACGTTTGAAAAGAACAGTCCCAGTATTATTTGAACAGGACAGAAGGGAGTATAATATTGAGGGAAGAAAAGATGAAGGACATTTTACTACTATGCATGTATTGAGAGCCGGGATTGTCAAAGAGGCCCTTCTATCAAAAATAAGCTAAACATACAACCAATCAAATGTTTGCTTTGGTCTGTTGTTTGTTCGGACTGTTGGCATCTGGCTGTCTAGTTAGTCTTTCAGGGTTAACCTGGTCCCAGGACTTCTAGTTTACTGCTATTTTCACTGCCTCAAGTCAACACTGTGCTTTTTCTAAGAGCAAATTACCTTTTGTCATATAGTTTGGGAATAATGCAAAATAAACCCTTTGCTATGTCTAAAAAATTCTAAGTTAAAATTCTCCAACAAAATTATCTGACGAGCATGATTATTTGGAGATTAATAAAATTGTCCTTCTTTTATTTAAAAAAGTAGACACAACAAGGAAATATCAGTAATATTTAAAAAGAAAAACTTGCACTCTATAGCTGAGTCTACACACATATACACACACACACAGAGGTGAACAGAATGGAGAACCAAGTGATTTGCTTTCTGGTTTGATTAGTACAGTGAACTGATCTGGAGAAATATTTTGTGTTATAATCAAGAAAGATAGGAAGGTTCTTCAGGACTTGAGGCCAAGGATGGGGCTGTTAGGCACTATTACTAGCTGAGCCATGGTTTGCATTTCCTATTTTTATTTTGTTTGGCTTTTAAGTAATTGACAATTCGTGAATTCCATTAGTTGTTTCTTTAGCTGGCTCTCTTGGATGTTGGTATGAATTGTGGCTTTCTCCTCATTATCTAGAATACACAATCTCCCCAAACTCTTACTGAATTGCTTCAGGAGAACTCCATTTCTGAAATTTATCTTCTGCCAACTACAGCCAAATATTTCATTACAGAATTGATTTTATTTTCTCCTCCATGGACACATCCCATAGATACTACCCACCCAGCACGACACCTGTTAAATAGTTCTATAAATCATTCCCCTACTCAGTTGCCTTGCCACCATTCAAGAGGAACCTGGGGTAATTGATCCTGATGCAGTCTTTCCAGAAGATCTATTTCATCAACCAAAAGGGACTTTTCAACTGCCCCACTAAATTCTCCCAAAAGTTTTCAAGTGATATATGGTAACTTATGCCTTTCCAAGGGGAAAAATATTTTTGACAGTTTTAACTTCAGAAGAAAGAAATCTGTGAAAAAGTATCTGCAGCGTCTTCTATACTTTTCTTAAGTCCATCTCTGCAGCTCTTCAGCATCACTGGTTTCTCTGTGAGCTCTCTGAGCAGGTTTTCATATCCCCTTGCCTGCTGTAAACCAATCATTGATGATCACCCAGTGCTTTATTAGGCCACTAAATGATTTCCCTTAGGTCTGCCTTTCTGAGCCCAGTCACAGGGCAAGCACTTCATTTGATGGTTGTCTTAAAAATAATGTTAGGCCCAACATCAGTTTTTTGTTTTAACTTGTAGGCTAAATTAGTACCACTGACTTAGCACCCAAGCCTTGGATTTCTCAGTAAGTTTTTACATAGTTGACAGCCACCCTTAAGATCTAGAACATCATCCAGATGCTTAGAAAGGAGTGGAAGGTAGTTGCTAAACTCTATCTTCATATCATCTGCACTAACACATTGTTGCAAGATCATAAATGCACTTAATATCTTTTAACCTCAGAAATGCAATTCCTTATTATTCGACAAGCAGCACTATGACAAGGACAATTATTCATCCAGTTTTCTAATGTGTTCATTTTTATCTTGTTAATTGTGACATAAACCTAAAATTATTAAGCATTCTTAGCAAAAAGAAACCTCTCAGCATGCTACATGAGAAACAAATCAAAGTCACGTCCTGTGGTTAAGAAAATAGTGTTAAAAGGCTTGTTAAGAATCTCTAATTGCTTCGTTGACATCATACCGGTCTTTTAAAACAATCGAAGTAAATTAAGAATAATGAATCAGAAACTTGAGCATTCTGTTGCCCTAATAATATATTTAAAAACAAAGGAAAAGCCTCTCTTAGGGACTGAAACCAAATAGAGTATATAATTAACTTCATCTATAATATAAAGTATATTTGGGTTTTGAACCCATTAATTTGAATTGCATGACTTTAAGATTACAATACTATTAGCACATATTACTTTTGAGGATCAAAACTTCTGGATCGGGGTGGACGTTCAAGATGGTGGAAGAGTAAGATGCGGAGATCACCTTCCTCCCCACAAATACATCAGAAATACATCTACATGTGGAACAACTCCTACAGAACACCCACTGAACGCTGGCAGAAGAGCTCAGACCTCCCAAAAGGCAAGAAACTCCCCACGTACCTGGGTAGGGCAAAAGTAAAAAGAAAAAACAGAGACAGAATAGGGATGGGACGTGGACCAGTGGGAGGCAGTTGTGAAGGAGGAAAGGTTTCCACACACCAGGAAGCCCCTTCGTGGGCGGAGACTGCGGGAGGCGGAGGGGGAGCTTCGGAGCCGCGGAGGAGAGCGCAGCCACAGGGCGCGGAGGGCAAAGCGGGGAGATTCCCGCACAGAGGATCGGTGCCGACCGGCACTCACCAGCCCAAGAGGCTCGTCTGCTCACCCGCCGGGACGGGCGGGGCTGGGAGCTGAGACTCGGGCTTCTTCGGTCGGAACGCAGGGAGAGGACTGGGGTTGGCGGTGTGAACACAGCCTGAAGGGGGTTAGTGCACCACGGCTAGCCAGGAGGGAGTCCTGGAAAAGTCTGGACCTGCCGAAGAGGCAAGAGACCATTGTTTTGGGGTGTGTGAGGAGAGGGGATTCAGAGCACTGCCTACATGAGCTCCAGAGATGGGCGCGAGCCACAGATAGCAGCGCGGACCCCAGAGACGGGCATGAGATGCTAAGACTGCTGATGCAGCAACCAAGAAGCCTGTGTGCCAGCACAGGTCACTCTCCACACCTCCCCTCCCAGGAGCCTGTGCAGCCTGCCACTGCCAAGGTCCCGTGATCCAGGGACAACTTCCCCAGGAGAACACACGGCACACCTCAAGCTGTTGCAACGTTACGCCAGCCTCTGCCACCAGAGGCTCGCCCGGCACTCCAATTATAACTACCGTACCCCAGCCTCCCCCAGGCCTGAATAAGCAAGAGCCCCCTAATCAGCCGCTGCTTTATCCCCCTCCTGTCTGGGCAAGGAACAGATGCCTGAGACGACCTACATGCAGAGCCAGGGCCAAAACTAAAGCTGAACCCCAGGAGCTGTGCAAACAAAGGAGAGAAAGAGAAATCTCTCTCAGCAGCCTCAGGAGCAGCAGATTAAATCTCCACATTCAACTTGATGTACCCTGCATCTGTGGAATACCTGAATAGACAACGAATCATCCCAAAATTGAGACGGCGAATTTTGGGAGCAACTGTACACTTGGGGTTTACTGTCTGTGACAGATTTGTTCCTGATTTTTATGTTTATATTAGTTTAGTTTTAAGTGCTTTTTAACATTGGTGGATTTGTTTATTGATTTGGTTGCTCTCTTTCTTTATTATTTATTTTAATAATTTAATTTTTTAAAAATTATTATTTATTTTTTTCTTTCTTTTTTGCTCTTTTCTTCTGAGCCACGTGGCTGACAGGGTCTTGGTGCTCCTGCCAGGTGTCAGACCTGAGCCTCTGAGGTGGGAGAGCTCAGTTCAGGACATTGGTCCACCAGAGACCTCCCAGCTCCATGTAATATCAATCAGCATGAGCTCACCCAGAGATCTCCATTTCAACGCTAAGACCCAGCTCCACCCAATGGCCAGCAAGCTCCAGTGCTGGACGCCCGCCCCATGCCAAAAAACTAGAAAGACAGGGACACAACCCCACCCATTAACAGAGAGGCTGACTAAAATCATACCAAGTTCACAGACACCCAAAACACACCACCAGACATGGCACTGACCACCAGAATGACAAGATCCAGCCCCATCCAGAAGAACACAGGCACCAGTCCCCTCTACCAGGAAGCCTACACAACCCACTGAACCAACCTCAACTGGGGGCAGACACCAAAAACAACAGTAACTACAAACCTGCAGACTGCGAAAAGGAGACCCCAACACAGTAACTTAAGCAAAATGAGAAGACAGAGAAGTATGCAGCAGATGAAGGAGCAAGGTAAAAACCCACCAGACCAAACAAATGAAGAGGAAATAGTCAGTCTACCTGAAAAAGAATTCAGAGTAATGATACTAAAGATGATCCAAAATCTTGGAAACAGAATGGAGAAAATAAAACAAACATTTAACAAGGAACTAGAAGAACTAAAGAGCAAACAATGAAGAACAACACAATAAAGGAAATTAAAACTTCTCTAGAAGGAATCAATAGCAGAATAACTGAGGCAGAAGAACAGATAAGTGAGCTAGAAGATAAAATAGTGGAAACAAGTACCACAGAGCAGAATAAAGAAAAAAGAACGAAAAGAATTGAGGACAGTCTCAGAGACCTCTGGGACAACATTAAATGCACCAACATTCGAATTATAGGGGTCCCAGAAGAAGAAGAGAAAAAAAAAGGTCTGAGAAAATATTCAAAGAGATTATAGTCGAACACTTCCCTAACATGGCAAAGGAAACAGGCAAACAAGTCCAGGAAGTACAGAGAGTCCCATACAGGATAATTCCAAGGAAAAACATGCCAAGACACATACTACTCAAACTATCAAAAATTAAATACAAAGAAAAACTCTTAAAAGCAGCAAGGGAAAAACAACAAATAACATAAAAGGGAATCCCCATAAGGTTAACAGCTGATCTTTCAGCAGAAACTCTGCAAGCCAGAAGGGAGTGGCAGGACATATTTAAAGTGATGAAAGGGAAAAACCTACAACCAAGATTACTCTACTCAGCAAGGATCTCATTCAGAGTTGATGGAGAAATTAAAACCTTTGCAGAGAAGCAAAAGTTAAGAGAATTCAGCACCACCAAACCAGCTTTACAACAAATGCTAAAGGAACTTCTCTAGGCAGGAAACATAAGAGTAGGAAAAGAACTAAAAAAAAAAAACCCAAAACAATTAAGAAAATGGTAATAGGAACATACATATCGATAATTACCTTAAATGTCAATGGATTAAACGCTCCAACCAAAAGACATAGACTGGCTGAATGGATACAAAAACAAGACCCATATATATACTGTCTACAAGAGACTCACTTCAGACCTAGGGATACATACAGACTGAAAGTGAGGGGATGGGAAAAGATATTCCATGCAAATGGAAATCAAAGTAAAGTTGGAGTAGCAACTCTCATATCAGACAAAATAAACTTTAAAATAAAGACTATTACAAGAGATAAAGAAGGATACTACATAATGATCAAGGGATCAATCCAAGAAGAATATATAACAATTGTAAATATCTGTGCACTCAACATAGGAGCACCTCAGTACATACATAAGGCAAATGCTAACAGCCATAAAAGGGGAAATCGACAGTAACACAATCATAGTAGGGGACTTTACCACCACACTTTCACCAATGGACAGATCATCCAAAATGAAAATAAATAAGGAAACACAAGCTTTAAATGATACATTAAACAAAAAGGACTTGATATTTAGAGGACATTCCAACCAAAAACAGCAGATTACACTCTCTTCTCAAGTGCTCATGGAACATTCTCCAGGACAGATCATATCCTGGGTCACAAATCAAGCCTGGGTAAATTTAAGAAAACTGAAATCATATCAAGTATCTTTTCCAACTAAAACGCTATGAGACTAGATATCAATTACAGGAAAAAATATAAAATGTACAAACACATGGAGGCTAAACAATATACTACTAAATAACCAAGAGATCCCTGAAGAAATCAAAGAGGAAATCAAAAAATACCTAGAAACAAATGACAATGAAAACACAACAACCCAAAACCTATGGGACTCAGCAAAAGCAGTTCGAAGAGGGAAGTTTACAGCAATAAAATCCTACCTCAAGAAACAAGAAACACCTCAAATAAACAACCTAACCTTACACCTAAAGCAATTAGAGAAAGAGGAATAAAAAATCCACAAAGTTAGCAGAAGGAAAGAAATCATAAACATCAGATCAGAAATAAATGAAAAGAGAAATGAAGGAAATGATAGCAAAGATCAGTAAAACTAAAAGCTGGTTCTTTGAGAAGATAAAATTGGTAAACCATTAGCCAGACTCATCAAGAAAAAAAGGGAGAAGACTCAAATCAATAGAATCAGAAATGAAAAAGAAGTAACAACTGACACTGCAGAAGTACAAAGAATCATGAGAGATTACTACAAGCAACTCTATGCCAATAAAATGGACAACCTGGAAGAAACAGAAAAATTCTTTGAAAAGCACAACCTTCCAAGGCTGAACCAGGAAAAAATAGAAAATATAAACAGACAAATCACAAGCACTGAAATTAAACTGTGATTAGAAATCTTCCAACAAAAGCCCAGGACCAGATGGCTTCACAGGTGAATTCTATCAAACATTTAGAGAAGAGCTAACACCTATCCTTCTCAAACTCTTCCAAAATATAGCAGAGGGAGGAACACTCCCAAACTCATTCTACGAGACCACCATCACCCTGATATCAAAACCAGACAAAGATGCCACAGAAAAGATAACTACAGGCCAATAACACTGATGAACACAGATGCAAAAATCATCAACAAAATACTTAGCAAGCAGAATCCAACAGCACATTAAAAGGATCACACACCATGATGAAGTGGGGTTTATCCCAGGAATGCAAGAATTCTTCAATATATGCAAATCAATCAATGTGATAAACCATAATCACAAACTGAAGGAGAAAAACCATATGATCATCTCAATAGATGCAGAAAAAGCTTTGAACAAAATGCAACACCCATTTAGGATAAAAACCCTCCAGAAAGTAGTCACAGAGGGAACTTACCTAGACATAATAAAGGCCATATATGACAAACTGACAGCCAACATGGTTCTCAATGGTGAAAAACTGAAACCATTTCCTCTAAAATCAGGGACAAGACAAGGTTGCCCACACTCACCACTATCATTCAATATAGTTTTGGAAGTTTTAGCCACAGCAATCAGAGAAGAAAAAGAAACAAAAGGAATCCAAATCGGAAAAGAAGAAGTAAAGCTGTCACTGTTTGCAGATGACATGATACTATACATAGAGAATCCTAAAGATGCTACCAGAAAACTACTAGAGCTAATCAATGAATTTGGTAAAATTGCAGGATACAAAATTAATGCACAGAAATCTCTTGCATTCCTATACACTAATGATGAAAAATCTGAAAGAGAAATTAAGGAAACACTCCCATTTACCACTGCAACAAAAAGAATTAAATACCTAGGAATAAACCTACCTAAGGAGACAAAAGACCTGTATGCAGAAAATTATAAGACACTGATGAAAGAAATTAAAGATGATACAAACAAACAGATGGAGAGATATACCATGTTCCTGGATTGGAAGAGTCAACATTGTGAAAATGACAATCCTACCCAAAGCAATCTACAGATTCAATGCAATCCCTATCAAACTACCAATGGCATTTTTCACAGAACTAGGACAAAAAAAATTCACAATTTGTATGGAAACACAAAAGACCCCGAATAGCCAAAGCAGTCTTGAGAAAGAAAAACTGAGCTGGAGGAATCAGGCTCCCTGACTCCAGACTATACTACAACGCTACACTAATTAAACAGTATGGTACTGGCACAAAAACAGAAATGTAGATCAATGCAACAGGATAGAAAGCCCAGAGATACACCCACGCACATATGGTCACCTAATCTCTGATAAAGGAGGCAAGAATATACAATGAAGAAAAGACAACCTCTTCAACAAGTGGTGCTGGGAAAACTGGACAGCTACATGTAGAAGAATGAAATGAAATGAAATTAGAACACTCCCTAATACCATACACAAAAATAAACTCAAAATGGATTAAGGACCTAAATGTAAGGCCAGACACTATAAAACTCTTAGAGCAAAACATAGACAGAACACTCCGTGACATAAATCACAGCAAGATCCTTTTTGACCCACCTCCTAGAGAAATGGAAATAAAAACAAAAATAAACAAATGGGACCTAATGAAACGTAAAAGCTTTGGCACAGCAAAGGAAATCATAAACAAGACGAAAAGACAATGCTCAGAATGGGAGAAAATACTTGCAAACGAGCAACTGACAAGGGATTAATCTCCAAAATATACAAGCAGCTCATTCAGCTCAATATCAATAAAACAAACAACCCAATCCAAAAATGGGCAGAAGACCTAAATAGACATGCCTCCAAAGAAGATATACAGATTGCCAACAAACACATGAAGGGATGCTCAACATCACTAATCATCTGAGAAATGCAAATCAATACTACAATGAGGGATCACCTCACAACAGTCAGAATGGCCATCATCAAAAAATCTACAAACAATAAATGCTGGAGAGGGTGTGGAGAAAAGTAACCCCTCTTGTATTGTTGGTGGGAATGTAAATTGATACAGCCACTATGGAGAACAGTATGGAGGTCCCTTAAAAAACTAAAAATCGAACTACCATATGACCCAGCAATCCCATTACTGGGCATGTACCCTGAGAAAACCATCATTTAAAAAGAGTCATGTACCACAATGTTCATTGCAGCTCTATGTACAATAGCCAGGACATGGAAGCAACCTAAGTGTCCATTGACAGATGAATGGATAAAGAAGATGTGGCACATATGTACAATGGAATATTACTCAGCCATAAAAAAAACAAAACTGAGTTATTTGTAGTGATATGGGTGGACCTAGAGTCTGTCATAGAGAGTGAAGGAAGTCAGAAAGAGAAAAGCAAATACTGAATGCTAACACATATATATTGAATCTAAAAATAAAATGGTTCTGATGTATCTGGGGCAGGACAGGAATAAAGATGCAGATGTAGAGAACGGACTTGAGGATACAGGGAGGGGGAAGGGTAAGATGGGATGAAGGGAGAGAGTAGCATTGACATATATAAACTACCAAATGTAAAATAGCTAGTGGGAAGCAGCAGCACAGCTCAGGGAGATCAGCTCCGTGTTTTGTGACCATCTAGAGGGGTGGGAAAGGGAAGATGGGAGGGAGATACAAGAGGGAGGGGATATGGGGATATACGTTTACATATAGCTGATTCACTTTGTTATACAGCAGAAACTAACACAACACTGTAAAACAATTTTACTCCAATAAAGATGTTACATTAAAGAAATAAATGAGTTTATAAATGGAAAAAAACAAAAACAACTTCTGGATCCTCAGAATGGAAAACTCAGTAATGTACATTTGAAATTAACAATCTTCTTGAATTAGATGACTTCTGCAACTGTAGCTCAACAAATATTTGAATTATCCTTGGCTTTAAGAGATTTTTCTTTAGTCAGTATTTTGTATATAATTAAAGCCAATTAAATTTCCTTTAAGTGTTTGATATATTTTACAAGTTAATAAAAGATACTTTGCTTTGAGTGTAGTGTGAGTTTTGCTTATACATTTAAATTTTGTATTATCAATAGTGCAGGATTTTTAAAACAGGTAGAAAATGCTGTGTAATTATGATTTGATCTCCAAAGAACAGTTCTTTGTGTGCTGAGTAGATGACAAGGCTGAGTCAATTTCAGGCAAAGTGTATGCATAAGAAATACTCTTACTGAACCAAGAAATATTCTGTGTTCTGTGTAAAACTGTTAGGGAAATCTTCTTGGTGAATTTATAATTGTAAAATGAACAGATCCCCAGCTCACTTCAATGCAAATGCTTTTAAAGCAAATACAGCCCATGAGCCTAATCTGGTGCTGCCTCCTTTTGTAAGGCTAAGAATGCTTTTTACACATTCACATTTATAATAGATTTGATGGTAAGGAACACTAACTTTGAACCTCAGTTAAGTGGAATTTATCCTCCCCCTGTCACCAGTGAATTATATTCTTCTCATCAGTAGATCCGTACTAGGAAAAAAAATGTTCTCAATGATCATAATTCTACTTTGAATTTCATCAATATAAATTTGTGAATATCATTTTATCTCACTATATAAGTACCTATATAATAGGCTCAATTTTGCCTGTTTGTCCCCAAGATTGAAGTATTTACTATCTAGCCCTTTACAGAAATAGTATGCTTACTACTGTCTTAGAACAAGATGAAAATCTATAGAGATGGAAAAGGAAAGTTTGCGAAGTGGTTACGACCAGCAACTTTACATTTAAATAGGGCTTAACTGAGTCCAGGAACTGCCATTTATTAAATCTATGAGTCTGGATAAGTCACTTGCACTCACTAAACTTCAGTTAATTCATCTATAAACATGAGTTATTGTGATGTTTTAATGGGTTTAATAATAATGGTACCCATTTCATAGGGTCGCTATGAAGATTAAACTGCCAGGCTTGTAGAAAGATCTAAATGTCTATTACAGGAAAACAAATGTTCAGACTCTCAACCTTGTTTTATATGAAATTTCAACTCCTGGCAACCCCTATGACCTCTGTAAACACACAAGCAAAAACATAACTGGAGAAGGCAAATCTGCTCCCAGATACTTCAAGCGAGAGTCTGAAGAGTGAGCCTTCCCTGTTCAGAATTTTTTGTCTGTTTGCTTGTTTTGTTTTGCCTTGTCCTTACTAATGACTAGGGCTTGGGTTGAACAGGCCATTATGATCAATTACATTCTGTGGTAAGTTGCAAGTTTGGGTAGCTGGGAACCTACCAAGCAGAGGCTTGTTGGAAGGGATCCTACAGACCTTTGAGACTTGATTCTGGCCACTTGTTCTAGAAGCTTCCTCTCTTTACCCCCATATATCCAGAAAATGCCAGATGATTTGCTAACTAGAAGAGGCCCAAAGTTCCAGCAGTCCAGTTGGAAAAGATCATAGTGCTTGCTAGAATCCACTAGCTTTCATGTGAAATGTCTGAGAATCCCCCTCACCTGCACCCGAGACTTAACCTCCTGTTGATCTCCTAGTCTTCATGAAAAAGAGGAGTTACCCTGCACCAGGGATGCACAGCTGACTGCCCAGCAGGAAGGGCACTAACACCAACACCATCACAACCACCTCTTTTCCAAAGTGCCAAGGACACTTTTATGCCCAAGGAGGACTGTTGCCACCTTGAGGATCAGGTGGAGAAGTCCAGTGCTAATGCCTGGTGTGGGAAGCACCCAACTAAGCAGTTGGGGCTCCAGAAAATGGGCATTCCCCTCTTACTTTAAAAAGACAAAAGCAAGGATAAACAAGTTTCTTTCTCTCTTTCACATCGTTGCATTGTGTATTCTGCAGCCCTGAGGAAGGATTTCAAAGCAATGTACTCTTGGTCACACAATGAAACTATAATATAAAAGACTAATAGAGTGGAGTCTGTTGAATTATAAATGCTTTAACCTTAGACACTCTTAATCTCAATAATAATGCCTATTGGAAAGAGGCTTCCATTTGTAATCGAGCAACATTTCTCTATGGAAAATAAAATGAACCAACAGCATAAATTGCCCCCAAAATTTCACATCGGCATTCTCTACCATCACAGGGTACTGTATCTTCTTAATTGTAAAGAAGATTGAAGATGCTCCTGACATGCTTTATGGAGGCTGTATTTTCCTTAGATGAATAACTTCCTTTTTATGAATATTCCAAAAGCAAACGAGAGACCTATTTGCATACCTAATTAACGATCCCTCTTTAGCAGGAGCATGTTCCTAATTTTACATACCCATAAACACGTCTTTCCATCATCTGAATGAAAAATAATATATTTTCTGCCAGAATTTATATTTGGATACTGGTGTTTGAAAAACATAAATTATGCTGAAGACTTAGATATTTGAGAAGAATAAATTACAATAGTGATATTACTTGCAGTGTGGTCATAGCTCATTGGACTCTTATTTTCTTGTCTTCATCCTTATGTTTCCATCTATTTGGTCACGATCCTCTTTCTTGCTTTGCTGTTATTCATGCTTTCTCATGTGAATTGGGAGAAATGTGATGCTAAGAAATAGTGTTTAATTTTCAGACACTTGATAAAACCTTACTTTCTTTATTAATATAACAGTTTATATTAATGGATAAGGGTTTCCCTTATAAGTGTGTTTGTCTTATGTATATTTTTCTTTTTTATGATGTAGCATGTCACAATTGAGCAAAACCAACATAGACTAATTTAATGTTTGAGCTACTATGTTCAACCCAAACACTCCTAATTAGAAAGAGAGAACAATAACTAAGTATCCTAATACTTAAACTTGGATAAAATGTAATTCTTTATCTTCAAAATAAGACTGATATGAACTACATGAAGGGAGTAGATCTGACTTCATTTTTCTCCATACATTCATTCAAAGGATATTTTTTGAATGGTCGCTATGTGTTAGGAACTCTACGAGGCAACAAAGACTCAGAATCAAATAAGGAAGCTCAGTCCTTCTTAATTAAAATAAGCTAAATTCAATAGCTAGACGAATGATAGTGCATTATTACAGAAGTATACATATTGGAGTACAGGAATACATAAGAGGAACCTTGATGTTATAATCAAGGAAGGCTTCCCAGAAGAGGTGTTATATGAACTGAGCTTCCAACAATAAGTAAGAGTTAGCCAGAAGAGAGGAGGGATGTCATTTCCTGAGGGACATGTGTGGAAATCCAGAAGGCAGGGATATTTTTAGGACTTCATATATTGAAGAGCAAGAGATGAGTCTGAAGGTGTAGGCTGGGAATTATAGACTTCATATGTATCTTGGAATTCAGGAGAATTTTGAAAAAGTTTAACAAGGTAATGATTACAGTGAGATTTGTTTTGATTTCACATCCTTGCTACTCGTTTGTTCACTCTGGATATGTTTCTAGAATTCAACATGTACAACCTCCCCACCTTTAAAATAAAGACAATCGGACACAAAGTTAAGGAACTTAGCCCACTGCCCACTGTCTCAGGTGGTCAGACAGCACCAGAAGCCAGAATTGTTCATTTTCTTACGTAAGTATTAAGAGTGATTGAACACGGGGACATTTTCCCAGACTACCTTTTGCTTTCCAAAGTAATAGTGAACAGTTTAATAATGTACTTAAATAACCCATCACAGTTACAAAATGCACAGGTCCAAATTGGAATGATTTTAGATACTGTGTTAAAAATGTAGTCTATGCCAAAAAAAAAATAACCCCAAAACAAACAAATACAACAGCAAAACCACACTATGTGTCAGCTTCTCAGAAAGAGCCTGTCAACTCATTGCAGGTGATCATCAATCAGATATGTCAGTTCCAAGTGGCAGCTTTTCCTGTCTGGAGTGCAGAAAATCACCATGAAAATGCCCTGTGGGCTAGCGACCTCATTTGTCTGTGCTATTAGGAGACATTTGTGAATTTTTTTTTATGAATATGCAACTTTTAGATGCCGCTCAGTAGCTACACCTTTTTAATCATTATAGATTCAACAGACATTTTCTATCAGAGAAGTGTAGTATCATTGAAGGAGTGGATACTGTATCAATTCAATTCATTCTAATACACAGAAATGTTTAGGTCCATATTTACTGATTAACCATCTGTGAAGTGGAATATTAGTCTGATTCTAAAACACTTTGCTCAAGACTTAGCCCAGACAGAATCTATTATATTACTTTGAAGAGCAGTCAGGAAAAAAAAAACATACTAGACTACTGGGAAGTATTTAGGGGAATAAATACAAATATAAATTAGACTGTGAGTCTTAACTGGAGAAATTTGATGACATTGAAAGGAAGGGGAATAAGCCTCTTCTTCATTTGCTCATCCCTTAAAGGTCACCCACCTCCCATCCCTTCCTTACCCTTCCTTTTATTTCTTACCCTTTCTTTTGGTGTTTGCCTTCTTTTGCAAACTGAAGTATTATTGACAGTGCTCTAGTCCCAGCCCTCCCACTGCTTCTCCTTCTCTCTTACATCCTTTCCGAAACTTTGTATTGTCAGATATTTTCTTTGTGGTCTATTTGTTGGATGTTAAGTGGTATATTATTTCTGCCATAACATCTCACTTCCAGTACGCTTGTGAAAATAAGACTCTGCCATATATACGCCCAGACTTTGGCTTGTCTTTCTCTTTTTATTGGGAATTTTCACCCCAAACAGAGGTTTTACATTTTAACAGACATATTCATCAGACCTTTTATTTATGGTTTATAATCATATAGACTACCCACCATAATCACTTGCTTCCTGGAGAATGTAACAATTCTGGGGATCTGACTACAAGCGGTATCTACCTAGGAGTTGCTTGCTATGATAGAAACCAATTTCAACACCAGCCTCTCATTCAAACTGTATTGAGCTCATAGGACTTTATAATGATGACAATACATATGGTAATCACTTTTGGTTCAAGACAATTGCATCAATAGTGATGAAATGTCTAGCTAGCTACTTGTGGAAAAAGAAAACATGCCAGAGCAAACATAAATAACAGATGAGTCCAGTTTCCAATGTAAAATTTCAATAATGAAGATGATGGAAAAAACATAGGTGAATACTTTCATAATCTTTGGGGTTCAGAAATATTCAAATTTTATAGGTAACTTATAGACCACAAATTAATCATGTTTAAATTTGAAGTCATAAATGAAAACTTTCATATGACACAGTACTATAAAAATAAAAACAAAACTAAGGAAAAGATGACAAATCTTTCTGAGACAAACATGCCATACAAGGCATTGATATTTTCAATATATAAAATTATTTACAAACTGAAAGAAAATGCTTATATATAGTAATACTAATAATCCACACAAACAAGCTATTATTAGAGAAGAAATACAACTCTTGATATTTAATTAACTAGTAGTGAAACAGAGCAGGACCTTATGGTCCACCCCCCCCATGTCCTCTGCCTGCCTTTTGTCTGTAGAAAAACTTTAGTCACAGAATAAGTTTAATCAGAGAAGTGAGAAAATGCAAAAGCAAAAGAAAGCAGGCAAACAGGACAAAATAATAATAGTTTAGTCATTAAGCAAAGTCACGGACCTTTAGTTCCTCCTCAAGGGCTATAGATCGTATTCTGAGCCATGTCCTGTGAGCTGTCTTGTAGATACTGAAACCCTCACCAGGTGGAAGAAGTTAACTACATGATGACCAGACTGTAGCAATGACATCAGCTGCCACAATCCCGAGAACTGGCCTCAAGGAAGTGGGAACAAACCAACTCTGGAGCTGAAGATTAAGTGTACTTAAAACAATCAAGATGACACTGATCAGACTACCACATGACCAATTTCAAGATAACTGGCAGAGCTGACTCTGCTGTTTCTGCATGTAGCCCCCTCCCTCTGTCTATAAAAGCTCTTGCCCGCTGGCTGTCAGGGAGGGACTCGGCCTTTGGACATGAGTCTGCCCTCCCGCCCAGTTGCAGACCTCTGAAATAAAGCAAACTTTCCTTTCCACCAACCTTGCCTCTTGGCATTCAAGCTGCAAGTAGCCCAACCCCACTTTTTGTAACAATAGCCTTATGGAAATTCCAAAAAAACTGAGGTGTTAATGTTTTGCTTACCAGACTGGAAAAAAAACAAGGATTAACAAGATTAATTATATAAAGTATGACACTAAAGTGATTTTATAAAGCTCTTAATACAATTTATATTATACAGTAAACATTCAATTAACAGCAGTTGTTTATGATAATGCTTGTGAAGGATATGGAGAAATTAGTACTGTACTCACGTCCGATCCTGTTGGAGATGTAAATTGTTATAATTTATATTTTAAAAATATATTCTGACTGCTAGCCCCAAACTGGAAAGAACTCAAATAGTTATGATTAGAGAAACAGTTAAATTAATTGTTGTATATCAATATAACAGGATGCTACCGGCCATTACAAATGATACTGTATATCAAAGGTCTCCTTGATATATTTTTCTGGGTGGGAAACACTGCTTACAAAAGAGGATAGGCTGTATTATGCCATTTATAATATAATTTACTGTGCTTAAGTAATATTTAAACATTAACATTAATATTTTCTTGTATCATATAAATTTTATATAATATACTTAATATTAAAAACATAATATATAAATGTATATAAGTAAAAATTATATATACATACACAATCTTCTTCATTAAACCAGCTTAACACAGGAAGATGCAAAAAGAAAACTGCTTTTTCTCAGCCCACTGCTTCAATCACATTCCAACAGATATTCAGTGGCTTTGGATGATATTTTTGACAGATCCCATACGCATCAGTCTGGGTCACATCAGGAAGCAAGCAGATGGCGCACTCAACATTGAAATAAAAGGAAGTGTAATAAGGTGGTATTACAGAGATAATGTTAAGAGTAAGGAAACTAGGAAGAGAGAGTGATGCTCTCAGGGCTCCCAACAGTGGACACTAATACCAGCTGTATGCCTTCAGAGGTAAGGTTAGGGAACAGTTAGTTACTTGAACCCCTGAAGCAGTAAACCATAGCCATGGAACTCCACAGGGGTTGTCCACATGGGTAAGAACCAGACATTATCAAGCCATACCCAGTAAAGAGGGTGTAAGTGAAATAAATACTTTGAATTCCCTTTCCTCCCTCTCTCTGAGGTCTTGCTGGTGCCTTAATTGGATGGACACAATCAGAAGCCAAAGGACATGGGGGCCAGGGAAATGCAGGGGTCGGCCTCCTGGGCAAGAAGCTGGGCAGGAACGAGCAAGGAATGGATCAGGAGGTGCAGACATAGAATAACCTGCACAACAGAGCACTGGGGCAACATTTAGGCAGCAAAATAGTCTCATTTTCAAGTTAAAAAGTCTAGCCCACTCTATATAAAAACTCCAGCTTACATTTGGTTTAAAGCTCCTCCCTCTCCACCCACAGGGGCCATCAGTGGCCTTTGTGTTGTGCAGTCTCTCCCCTTTCTCCTTCCCCACGCATTGTGCTGCCTCTGGTTTCTCCAGTGATGGGCGGGTCCTGGGGGATAAGAATGGAAGAGGATACAGATCTTTTTTCTTATGTTGTTTCTTGCCCTTGCTTGACTGGTAAATGCTCACTGTCCCAGCAAGAATCCAAAATAATCATTCACTTACGGGCAATGTGTGGGATGGCTGGGTACCTTCACATCATGAACTATGCCCTTTTACATGGACCATGCACTCTTCTGCTGCTGTGCTGAGATGTCCCTCAGCTTCTGTCCTTTGGTGATATCTGAATACTAGTGGTTTTCTATATAGGTCACTCATCGGAGTATCTTTTCCCCCATTTTACAACTATAAGTTATAGAAAATTGATAGTAATGTGAATAATTCATGTCCATAGAAATGCAAGTTTTGTCCAGTGGAATGGACATCATTGTCCGGTGACTTGTTGCCAGTTTTGCATCTATTAAATGGATTAATTTTAACATTCCCAGTGGGCTTACATATTCGTCTATTCTTTGGATTTTTTTTTTTTTTTTTTTTTTTTTTTTTTTGCTGTACGTGGGCCTCTCACTGTTGTGGCCTCTCCCGTTGTGGAGCACAGACTACGGATGCGCAGGCTCAGCAGCCATGGCTCCGCAGCATGTGGGATCTTCCCGGACCGGGGCACGAACCCTCATCCCCTGCATTGGCAGGCGGACTCTCAACCACTGCGCCACCAGGGCAGCCCTGGATTTGTTTTTAAATTGTGATCACTTACTGATTTCCTCATTAGGAAAAAATCTAAAATCTTTTACATGTTTATTTTATATGAGTCATGGCTTTCCTTTTCTTTCTTTAAATATTCTTTAATCGTATGACATAACCTTTCTTTTCTAGCATCTATCTGCTCCAGCAGGAAGCTCTTTGTGGTAAGGTCCTTTTCAGATGACTGACTTAGCCACATCTGACAGCTTCCTTGTGGCACATGGGAATTCATACACCGTTGACCCACCAAAGGCAGGTGGCAGCCAGCTATCACTCTTTTTCTTTTCATTCTGCTGTTCAGAATAGCTCCAGACAGGCATGCACCAGGGAGGAAGATTTATTCTCCTGCTTTTCTTGAAGGCACGCAATTTCCCAACCTCTTCTTTTTATCCGCGTTCTTTATCTTGTGCCCTACTTGCTTGGCCTAAATGTATTAGAAAAACGATGCTTCTCCCTTCTCTCATGTAGAGGAAAACAGAAACACTGCTGTACTGCTTATAGCTTAGGAATTCCTACACTCACCCCACCTGGGTCCCATGCCCCAAGTGTTTAATCTTCTCTTTGATTGGTTTTCAGGAATGGTTTGCTATCATTGCAGATAGAATTCCCTGGGAAGCAGGCTTTTATAGGAAGTGTAGCACACAAGTTTATTGGGATTGATTTCAACGTGTGTGGTGGGGTGAAGAAAATGCCATTTGGGACAGAGAGAGGTTTAGCTGTGATGCAGTCACAGCAAGGGCTTCAGCAGATCCTATGGAGAGCTCTAAAGGTGGCAAAGCCGTCTAGAGTTGTCTCAATTTGACGTAAGAAGGCTGGTCCTTTTGAATCCTTCATCAACCAGTAATTGGGTGGGGGTCACCTCTGGGAAGGAGGACGTGACAGCTTTGTTTAGCCAAGAATAAGTTGTGGAGAGTCACTCAGGCTGCCAAAAATTGGAATTTGGGGGAATGAATGTTTTGATCCTGGAGTGGGGATCTGGTCTTTGAGGGGGGACCATATCTTCTAATTAATCATTTGTCAATATGCTTAACACCTGTTAATGTGTTAAATTAATTAACGTGTTACTTGTTTGCCTATGTTCTCAGCATCACTGGGACTTCACCCCAAATATATAAGATAATAGGAACTATCTCAACATACAATTATGAGTAGTATGCATATGTAGGTGAGTATATGCATAACATTTCAATGCATATAGAGATACTGGAAAAGACTGTGGTTTAAATATTATCTCTAGGTGGTGGGATTCTAGGAGGGTTCTTTTTCTTGCATTTTTTAACATAGTCTTGAATTTTCTAAATAAAAATCTCAGGAAATAAAGGCTATGAATTAAAAACCAAACAAGCAAGCAGACAGAAGACAAATAAGAAAAATAAACCCAATTTTTTTTTGTAGCGGCCAAGATGATGTAGTAGAGGAACCCAGAGCTCACGTCCTCTCAGGAGCACACCAACATCACAACTCTCCTCAGAACAACCATCAAAAAAAACCCTGGAACCTACCAGAAAAGATCTCCTACCACTAAAGACAGGCACCACACGGGGGAACCACAAGGAGACGCGGGTTGGAGGGGCAGACGCGCGGTATAATCAAATCCCATACCGACTGGTGGGCGACCCACAGGCTGGAGAGTAATTACACCCTCCAGAGGTTCTCCCACAGGAGTGAGAGGTCGGAGGCCCACGTCACGCTCCCCAGCCCGGGGGTCTGGCACCAGGAAGACGAGCCTCCAGAGCCTTTGGCTTTGAAGGCCAGCCGGGCTTTATTGCAGGAGCCCCACAAGACTGAGGAAACTAGACGCTTCACTCTTAAAGGGTGCACACAAAATCTCAAGCAAAAGCAATAATTTGACAGGCGCCTGGGCCAGGCCTACCTGCTGGTCTCAGAGTCTCCAAGAGAGGTGGCTGCAGAGGGCGGCTGTGGATGCCTCTGGGTAGATGGACGCTGGCGGCAGCCGCTCCCGGGAGCTCCTTCTGCTGAGGAAGCCGGTGCTGGCGCATGCCCGGGACCCTCCCCCCAGCTCCCGAGACTCCTCGGGCCACACAGCTAACTGGGCCCATCAGCAGACAGGCTGCTTAAAAACTAACGGGCCCACAGCTGCCTCTGGTCATGCCCCTAAACACGGCCCAGCCCACCGGAGGGCCCGGACCAAGTTCCACCACCAGTGGACGGGCACCGGCCCCTCCCCCTAGGAAGCCTCGCCCACCAGGAGACAGACGCCGGAAGCAAGAGAGCTCTGAGCCTCAGCGCAGGCCAGGCCCTAACCCGGACCAGCTGGACCCTCGCCCCGCCCACTAGCAGGCCAGCCCTGTCTTCCGGACACCCTTCCAGGGTGTCCGGACATCCGGAGACCCAACTGGGTCAGGAGCCGGCCTCCCCCTCAGTGATCTGAAACGGGCTCTGGGATGCCTGGCCCTATAGCCGAACTCCAGGAACCAGCTCTGCCTGCCAGTAGTCCGGCACCAACGCCAGCATCTGGCTTCACCGTCTAGGGGGTGGGCAACAGCCCCAGAGTCTTTGGGACGCTGACTCCAGCCACCAGTGAGCCAGCGCTAACCAGGGGCCCCGAGGATTCCACAACCAGCCGCCTGGTGACCAGGCCTCGCTGAACAGCAGCCGGCAGCATTCGCAGGGGCAGGGCCTGGCAGCCACCCACATAGTCAGTCCACCACAACAGAAGGACCCACGCAGCCCTCTTAGGGGGAACCCCTGGAGCGTATAGCTTGGGTGACGAGAGGGGAGGGCACTGCTGGGACATCTCGGATGCCTCCTACAGAGGGCCACTTCTCCAACGTCGAGAGAATATAACTAACGTACTACATGCATACAAATACAAATAGCAGCTTAGAAAAATAAACCCAGAGTCCACTTTAGTCCACAATGGAACTTATTAAATGATATTCAATAGCACTCAGCTTCAGAGTGAAGACTTGACCACCACTGATCCCAGGTAAAGACAAGAAATTGCATTGATGACACTGGGCACAGGGTGTCATGACTTCTGTCAGAGAATGGGTGCCTTCAGTAATGCCCTTGCCTGAAAATGGATTTCACGTGGAAGCAAGCTTGCAAAGCAGTTTTGCCTGGGTGTGTTTGATCCATGATATCTATGTCACATGCTCACCCCCTAGCTTTTAGGTCTCCACTTTCAGTGAGCAGGATTTATAAGGTAGACAGGTTCCCCAAATAGAGTATTTAAAAGGCACTTAGTAGGCAGAAAACATAACAAATGACCATTACCATGTGTTCTCTCAATATAGGTAGAAAATAAGTAATGATCTTTAATTAGAAAAGATAAAAGTTATTAACGCTCATTTCTAGACTTCTAACCTTCTCGCAAACCTGTTGTTTATGTTTCCAAAGTGGTTTTTTAGACAACTTTGAAATATGATTAACTAGTAAAACTAGCCTGTGTTTACAGTTCTGCTTCTTGGTCTCAGGTTCATTTTTCCTTATTTGTAAAATGGGAGCAATAATATCCATTTGGAAGTGTCGTCGTTTGTATTCTAGAAAATGGTTATGGAACGGCTGACTCGTAGTAGTCATTGGATAAGAAGTAATTGAGTATCATTAATATTAATTTATCATTGTCATTGCTCTATTCATAAGAGTAGGGCAGGCGTGACAATTTTTCAGGTTGATTCTCTTTCCTAAGAGTATTGGTCATTATGCCACCTATGTAACATGTTTAATGCAGAGAAAGATTGTTGACTCTTTTCCTACAGATAACTAAATAGGTTTTCCTATCCTTCAGACCCTGTGCATATACAGTACATACTTCTGTTCTCATCAGGCACTGTTGTTCAGCTTCTTGAGAACTCTGTCAAATGTACACATTTTCCCCATCATTGGTTTTTCTGTTCATGTTACATTTATTCATAGTTATCCCTGCAATATCGTTCTTTTCCCTAAACAACATCTGTAAATTGAACTAAGTTGCACTGAAAGATTCTGTATTTTATGGATAGTTTTTTACAAAGATAAGCTACTTTTGCATATCTTTGACGCTAGTGGAAACATTTTTGACGTCAGATACTCTTTGTTTTTTTGTCCTATTGAAATATTTCCTGTAGTAGTCAGTGGTAAAATAATCTGGCCCTAACTGTGTTGAAGGACATTGATGTCTCTAACTTAAAATCAATCCATAATCTATTTCTGACTTGGTACTATTTGTAGTATGTATTTTTTAACTCTCATATATATTGCTCTATTTTCCTGCCAATATATATGCTCATATTATCACATATATTGAATATGTTTCTTAGCTCTTTCCTGTATTATTGGATTGATGTTTCCTCCTTTTTAAATGTAATTTGAAGTAGTATATAACAGTTTATGATTCCAAAAGGGAGGAATGAGACAATTATTTAATATGTATATTTTATGAGAGTGCTGGGCTTTTCATAGTCTGGAAATATGTTTTTTTTGTTCTGCATCTTTTGCTTGAAATAGTACTTCTTGGATGTCATCATAATAATGTAAATGAATTGTTTTTTAAAATACTGGGAAGTTTTTTTAAAAATAAAAATGTTATTGGTATCCTTTTGCAAGGGCATCAGGCATTCTAATTCATTAGGTACAGTCTAGAAGTAATAAGATTATATTACTAATGCTCACAAATAATGTAAAAAGAAGACAGAGATTTGAATCAGTGAATAAGAGATTATCTGACTACTGGCTCTCCTTATCTTCAAAGCTGGGTTTATTCTCGTTCACCTCTTCACGAGAGAATATTTTAATCAAAGACCATAGATTTTTATTCTCATAAATCTTTAACAAAAGCCTTTTAAGATCTAAATTTAAAAAAATGAATAAAGTAAAAGGTGCTCTGGGAACAAATAATTTTTAAATATACTGTCTAAGGAAAGTATTATGAAATAACTATGGGATTATAGCATTGCTAGCTCTGTATGTTATTACTAAATATAAAAATGTCATACTTCTCCAAATTCACAAAATCTTGGCCTTAGTCAAGATGCAATCTGAACTCTTGTTAAAGAAAAAAAAAATGATCCAGGTCTAAGACAAGTTTTATGAAATATATAAATATGCTTGCCATCAATAGGCATGCATAGAAGAAGCCTTCTGACTGTCAAAAGGCAGAGAGATGAGAAGATCAGAATTCAAACTGGCAGGGTAAATACAACACATGAAAAATTCTTACAGTAAATTAGAAGTTTTTAATTAAAAAAAAATTAAGTTACCTGCATGTGCTATGGACATGTGGCTGGAGAGTATTTCTTTGTACAGTAATGCGGTGACTTATATGAGTGAAATCTCAATTAACTGTATGGTTCACTGCCGAAAAACCTAGAGCAGCTTTTCCCAAGATATGCTTCAGTATGACATTTTCTGTAAAAACAGATTTCTTTGGTTAAATAACTGAGAGGCATTGCAAAATGTATTATACATTACCAAATGTAAAATAGATAGCTAGTGGGAAGCAGCCACATAGCACAGGGAGATCAGCTCGGTGCTCTGTGACCACCTAGAGGGATGGGATAGGGAGGGTGGGAGGGAGGGAGACACAAGAGGGAAGAGGTATGGGAACATATGTATATGTATAACTGATTCACTTTGTTATAAAGCAGAAACTAACACACCATTGTAAAGCAATTATACTCCAATAAAGATGTTAAAAAAATATTAATGTTTATATATAGTTATTAAAGGCTTTTAACAAGAGATGTGGTATGACTTTCTTTCCAATGTATTTTGTTGTTAGCACTGTGCATTTTGTTTGTTTCATTTTGGTTTTTTGTCCAGATGACTTTTTTTTTTCACATTCTTGTTTATATTTCGTGAAAATGGAGTGCAACGAAACAAACATTTGGAAACACTGATTCAATGTAATACATGTAAGTCTGCATTAAGAGATTTATAACCCACTCCTCTTAGAGGTAAATATTGCCTTCTTTCATAGGCTGCGGTTTCACAGAAAAAAATAATTGAAGAAAGTGCATATTTGCAGAACATCCTCACTTATGAAAAATAAAAGGCATAATTATTAAAGAATAAATAAAGGATCAGTGTATTTTGAGTGACTATTTCAATCTGGCATTCACTTTGGTAGACGTTTTAATTCTTTATAATATAATTTATTTACTACTATTTTCCCAGGGAATTTTTTCTTCCTAAAATAAATGATGTTATTACATGGCAAAGCCTTCCATGTAATATGAGAGACAAAGTTATCACATTTGACTATAACTTTTACTAAATATTTTTATTTACATTTATTTTAAAAATCCAAGGTAACGTACATTTTAAAATTTTACAATATATTACATGTATATTTTTTCTAATAATCCCAATAAAAACATATTTCTAAAAGTATATAGTATACTATTTAGAGATTTTTATTGGAATGTAAATATTTTATTATAACAATAATTTAACTAAAGTGATATTTTAAAATTAAACTGTACAATATTATACTTTTGGAAGAAGTGCTTATACACCTTAAAATTATATAGGGACATTAGCTCTACAGATATAAATTATATTGTCCCAGAAAGTAGAGTTATGAGGCCAAATTTTATTTTTTCCTTGTTATAAAAAGTACATAGCAGTTATTGTTTTTGTATTTAGGTATAATATTGTCAGTCTCTCAAAAAACAAACTGTACTCTATATGTGGAAAAATTAAAAATTTATCATGCTTTAAAAATATGTAAGTTTTGAAACAAAAGTTAAAAAAATAACCAAGAGAAAAAAAGTGGTATGTTTCCAGCACACTCTTAAGATAGGCAATGTGTTTTTCTGTAAACAAAATTTCTAATCATGAATAAACATAGACCTTCCAATGAAAGTCCTTGTGAAGAATTAGCACACTGCTCCTACATTTCCCAAAGGAAACTAAGAGTGTATGTGTTAGGTAATATAAATATTGGGTAAGCATAATTGTATTCTGAAGAGTTTCCTATACATTTTGAATAATCACAAAGTCATTTCTGTTGAAAAGCCATATGCTTGAGTTCAAGTAGCCCATTTTTCAGATAAAAATACAGCATGTCTCTATTAGTGTAGGACAAATATAAGATGCAACTAATCTAATGTCCTATACTTAAGCAATTAAGGGAATTCTATTTAAATGTTATTCCAATAACTATTTTATGGTAGGGCAATTCAATCTTTTCTTTTGGAAAGTAGCTTTATTTTGTTGTAGTCCTTAGATTTTTCAAATAGGAAATTTGGGTATTTGAGGTTAAGACCATCTTGTTGGATTCTCTGGGTAATGAAAAGTGTCCCAATTATATTTTAATCTATTGGATAAATGTAATTGGGGAGAAGTTCAGAGGATTAAGTTAAAACTTTAAAGTACCAGATTATTATTACTTAGATACATCTTCAGAACATGATAATCAGAAAAATGCAACTTATTCAAACAATGAATAATTAATGCTTTCAGCCATGTACTTTTCCTTCTGTTTATTGATTTTTGAAATGATTCATCTTTTCTGAGGTCATGAAAAACCAAGCTAATCCAGACACTATGGACTGAGAAACTAAGCCTGTAGACACTGAAACACTTGGAAGGATATCATTTGCCTTTTATTTTCTCAATATATATTATTGAATTTGTTGAAGCCACCATAGAGAAGATCATATTTGCAAATAATGGCTCTGAGCTCAAAGCAAATTATGCATTTTAATGAGAGTAATTGCCTTTAATCTTTGACTATTTTTTGGTTATTCATTTCCCTTTAATTTTCAAAATGTAATATAGTTCCTATAATTCATTCCCATATTTGAACAGTGTGTTTTATGGACAATGACTGAACATTGTTATTCGGTAAATAGGCATCTGAATTCCCTTTGACTATTCATTTGCACAGCATTACAGAACACAGAGAGATGGTAGGTAAGACAAAAGCTAAAATCGTTTCCTGACAATTCAGATCAAGTCTTGCTGTTACACAAAATGGATTAAAATATATTTCCCTACCATAGCAGAACAATTTAACACAACATTGCAGATATAATGTCAATTTTCTTTGACATTTTCAGCACATCTTAAATTTGAAAATATGTGGCTAAACTATATTAAAAAATACTATACATTTTAGACAAAGTAGCCACCATGTTAAAATATTCCTCTGGTTTATCTTAAGAGTTTACACCAGGAAAAATTTTAACAGTTTTTGCATTTACCACATTATCACATTAATCCACCTAGATCAATCTTACTTCAACTCTGGAAATATGTAAAGTAGAGAACTATCCTATATAAGGATTTGCAAACTGCAGAATAAAACTTTGATTATAAATAACACAGAACAAAAACAAATAGAGAAAGCTGAGGCAGAATAAGTCCGATTAGTTTTATTTCCACTTCCTGATCTTTGGTAAAAGATAAATGATCTTTTGACCTTCATAATCATGATCTGAATATTGACAGGAGATTATTCTGGGCCACTCTTAAAGAAATAACTTAAAATAAGTTATCAAATGACACTTATCACTTCTTAGAAGAAATATATATATATTTTTAGAAGTCTAGAGGATATTTGCATTATTCAGTTGTACACATTCAGGAGGTGGTGAAAATATGGTAGGTCAATTTTCTTTAAAGCAGTGTGGGAAGCTGATGAATCAGTCAGAGCCTGGAAATATATTTTTCATGTCAGCATTGACAATAGTTGTAGCTTCAAACTGAATCTAAATCATCCTTGAAAACCACAGAGTTATTGCAATGAAAATGGTGGTTACCTACAAATTGATAATATTAAATACTGGCCCTGTGATTCAATTGTTTTTCTCTGTTCTAATTGTTCCAATTAATAAGTATTTACCACCATGAACTTTTCCATGGTAACCATGCTAAGATAACCATCCAACATAATAACAAGCTGTATTCAGAGAAATGAACTGGTCTGTGTACTCTTTTTAAAAAAACATAAAATCTAAAGTTTCTGAACTGGACAATTATCTGGTCTAAATGTCTTTATATAATTTGTTAAATATTTTGCAAGTTAAATATTGGAGCTTTCAAATAGCATACCATTTTTAGATCAATCAATATGGTTGGCCATAAAGATTTATTAGACTGTACTCTCTGGGGTCACCTTAACATTACAAAACTTTAGGATGCCCAATTTTAAAAGAATAAAGTACCCCAAACCCTACCCCACTTATATGATTCCACTTTCCCTCAGGGGCACATGACCAAGGTATAAGTTCATTATTTATTATGTTCAATGACAAATATTTTAAAAATGCCTTCAGAGAAATTCAAGATACTAAGATTGATAATTTACTATTCAATCATTATAGAATTGCAGGGATAGAAAGAATCTTGTCAAACCATAAGGAGAATCTTGCAACTCCCTGTTAGAACTACCCCTAAAATATTCCAGAATAATGTAGGAATACCTGACTCAACAGATTCGTCCCAGAGAGAGACAAAACTGCCTTAGCTTGGAATATGTTTTGTGATAATACTCAGGTCAATTTTACTAACTTATTCTAACAGACCCATCAAAAGGAAAAGCAACTAATAAGTCATTCAACATAACATAAGCAACACTGAGGGTTTTAAGCGTTTTGCATGGGTTAGATTCCAAAAGTAGACTGTGAGTCTACCAGAATCCTTCCGGTAGAATGTGATTGCACAATGAATTAGCGGTCTTTATTTTCCCCCCAGGACATCAAATCTCATATTTTTTTATCATTAGAATACCGTTCTGAGATTTATTTTGGCGGGGAGAGGCATTCCATAGTACAAAACTTTTTGTCGATGCTGAGTAATGTATCATGCTCACACTCAAGCAAGCATAATTTCCCACATGCAGCCAGGAGATAAAATCAACAGGGATAATGGTCTGTGTTAGAAGAGAGTATGTCCAAAGCCAAAACATGAAATCTCACAAGAGATTGTGATGAAAACTGTGATATCATGTTATGACTTAGAATCCAGCTGTAGATTTAAAACCTGTAGTGTACATTTATTCTTGCTTTATATTTTAGCAGTAAAACATTGTTTATGTTATCAAAATCTAATACATTTTCTCAGTCTCTGTTCTCATGACTGTTTCCCAAATTGGCATCCTGGTATTCAAGTGGTTGGGTTGGCATATAGCCTACTGCACAACACCCGGAAAATGTAATCACAAAAGCCTTTGTGACTTGAAATTGTAAGGTTCTCCTTCTTCTTAAACTGCTTACCATAATGAGTGAGACTCACCCTATCAATATCTCATTGCTTATTTTCTTCATAGAACTTCTCATATTACCACATTATCTTGTTTATTAATTTTTTTGCATTCTCTTACCAGCCCCCAAACTCCACAAGGGTCATGGAATTCTCTGTTTGGTAAGCCACTGTCTACCAGTGTCTAGAATAGTAGAACAGTGCCTGACATGGAGATACCTGTTCCAATGGTATCAGATACCTGATACCATTTAGTAAATAAATGAGCAAATGCATGCACTAAAAGTAAAACACAAAAAAGTATAACAGGTGATTTACTTAACCACTCCTAAACACAGCTTTCATGTTTATAAAACTGGGATTAATTAAATTTAATACAAAAATATATGAGATTATAATTAAAGGAGTAACATAAATTGTCTTAATTCAGTGTAAAATAAAGAATATATGCTTAACCAATGTTGGTTCATGTACTTCTCTCTTTGAACAGTTGATTATCAAGTAAAATTGTTATCTGGAGCTCAGATAACTCTCATAACCCAGGTAACTCCATTGCATGCTCTGAATTATGTAATGGACCATAATTTATCAAGGGCTTGACAACACCTCACCTCTGTTCCTTGTTTATTTCATTTCAGTACATTGTTCTATATGTTATACTTCCACATTAGTGTAAAAGTAAATTCTATATAGCACAGATTTAAACATTAATATTTTAAAGGATATTAAGATAACACTGATGCATTTAAAGATATTTTGAATTTAACCTCCTTAGTTTACATTTTGGGAAAGCTAGGCCCTGTATTAAGTTGAAAGACCTTGAGACCATCTCACTGCTAAAATAGAGCAGAGGTAGTGCAATTAATCAATCACTCCAGAACCTTTGCCATGATAGACCACAATGCCACTCCTTCCTGGAGAGCTTGAACTTAGTTCTAGAATCATTCCCAATAAAATGTTGCATGGTGATAGCTCTTGTCTCTAAAACTTTTCATGTGACACAGAAAAGAAGGTAAACTTCTGCTTGGTAACTAACAAGAAGCAACAGCAACAATTTCAGTTTATACAAGTTGTCTTCAGTAGCTGTTCCTTTAGAAGTATGACATTGTTCTGAAAACACTAGTATAATATTGCATTGGAATTATCTGGCTTAACGTCCATTGCCAATCTCCACTCTCCAATACCCCACTTAATGGAGAAAAGAGCTTACCAAACACCAAGCACTACTTTGGTTGGTAAATGGTGTGAAGGATCTGCTGGAAATAAGTTTGCGAGTGTCTGGTTGCTTACTGGAACCATCCAAAACTTTGTTGTAGATTAAATAAAGCTATAAAATGTATATTTGATTCCCCAAAGTGAAAGCACTCATTTATTTTCTATTTAGATTTAACATTTGAAAGCTTTTGTAAGGAATGTAAATGATTCTGGTTTTGTTTATTTCTAATATCCAAACTAGTGTATAGAGATATTTGGACAGCAAAGAAAAAAAAAGTAATAGTGAATTAAAAAAACAAAACAAAACAAAACTTTCAATGGCTCCTGTTGCTTTTTTGGAACCTAAGAGGAATACTGTCACTCTCAAAGCTTGTAAGGTATTGCACTGGGAATTACATCTCTAAAAGGTAATAAAGTCCATGTTATTGTCTTGATGCATGTTCTTGATATTTTGAGTGTAACAAGGAAGTGAAGAAATTCAGCATCAAATAAGTAAATGACAATTAGCATGCATGTATGTTCAATGCTGCACATGTATGTGTATTTGTGGGTGATGCTATGTAACATGTAGGGTGTGTGTTTGAGCAAACAACAGTTTGTCTAGTCTTATCCTCAAAATCAAAACACTGAGGTTTCAGAATGGATAAACTATTAGCTAGTCATCTTGTAAAATGTAGTGACCATGACTTTTAAATCAATTTGAATTCTTTAGTTTCATTGGTTATATATTTAAGAGGAAAAATATGTTCAGCTTTCATAAGAGAAGCATCTTTAGCAAGTATAAATATATAGATTAACTAAATTTTCAAACATGTATATCTTAATGGAGCTGATATTTAAAATGCATAATCAAAAACGGTCTCTGTGCAGTACTAATACTCATATCCCTCCTCTTTGAACTTTTTTCTCAATAAAATGAATGAAATGATAGCATATGAGTTCTGATCCTCTTTGTTTTGACTATCATATTTAATCATGGTTACACAGTAGCACCAAAATTAGGACAAAATACAAGAATTACAGGAGAGATCTTAAATTATATGAGCTCATTGCATGCTTCAAAGTTCTCATTTTCTGAGAAAAAAAAAAGTTTCCAACTGCCAAACTTTGCTGCATTTTCTCCCAAAAGAAATATAACCCAATCCACCCCAAACTAAACAAAAGATACAATAGACTGAGTTTTGAATAGATATGTTATCTACAATTTATGGGACAGATAGTCCATTTAAATAGAAAAAGATTGATTTTACATAAAGCGAGATAGAGTACAAAAGCACAGCTGTTGTAATTTTGGTAATATTGCAATTTTACAAACATATTGCATAGTATGTGTAAGAAAATAGTTCCATTTTTCATATTTCTCTATATACAAGAAAACATTTACATGAAAATTACAAAACAAAATATATGAGTAGTGGACCTGGTTTAAAGAACTGTATAAATAACGAGACACTCAAACATGAAATTACATATTTCCATTGTTAGTAAATGTCCTTGCACATTTTTAACCCTGTTTGGCTTTTATTTATAAATATTCAAACAAATGAGATATTAAGACTGCAAAAATCAAAAGAATCACAGCTCATTATACTTCATTCCCTTTAATGTTTTTCACTGACTTTCTCAAAGAATGGAATTGCTTCAATTAACACTTAAAAAAATAGCCCTCTGGTTCTAAAAGAATTTCAAATTAATTATATTTTCCAAAGAATTTTTAGCAAGCAATGAAAGTTTAAACTCAGCTGAGTAAATCCATCCTGCGCCCATTTTAGGATATAGTCTTTATATACTGGTTTTATGAATATCAAGGTGTTTATTATGCATGTATAAAAGGTACGTGGATTACACTAACACATTTTTTCTTTTAAAGCAAAAGCATTAATCATGATCCATAGCTCAGAATCCTGCAAAGGAGGATGTTTACTACCTTATGTTGTAATTATAAGCCCTCCTATTCATTTGAATAAATTAGTAGAAGCAGCAGTGTTGTAGGATTAAATACAATAGAAATCCCAGTCTTTGGTCTTTGACATTTAAACAACTAATGAACGGCAGTATAAAACAATATGAATAACAGTGTTCAATGAGGTCATTCATTAGTTTATGATTGTTTTAAAAGAATTAAAATGCAATATTATTTTACTTTGTGATCATAACATTTTGCAATATTCATTACTATAATATACACTAGTACACAGAGCAAAATCATTTCTCCAAGTATCTTTAAATAGGGTCACATGAGCAATTCTAATTAGACCAAAGCTACTGGAAGAATAAGGTGACAAGACCTCACTTATAAGAGACTCGAATGTGAGTTTGGTTTTGATGGCTACCTAGAGAATTTGGTCATTAAATATCTTCAACTATTTTAATAATTTAATATTACGATATTGATATTACCTGCTATAAAATACAGCACTTAAATGCCTTAAACACTCTCAATCTCTCTATTGCTGCCTCATACAGGGATGCCAGGTTTGCATTAGGAGTTTTACTGTATCAAATGTCAGTTTTATAAGATGAGGCACTGTCCAACTGAGTAATTCAAATGGCAGAATATGTAGGAATTTTGAATGCATAACAGGTTACAAAAAGTTCAGCAACTGACCTTTGTGATCAAATTACCATTTCTTCAAAAGACCAATGCTTTTTAGTTTGATGGAGATAAGTAATCATAGAATGATCAACAGAGTATTGATATTTGATAAATATTTCTATTAATTTCCTAAATAGTCATTTTTAATAAGACCTAAATACATTCTTTTTCTCTTTAACGTTAACCATATTACTGAAGCCTGTCAACAAAGCAATGTTTTCTGAAAGGGACGTTGACGTTCAAATGATTAGAGCCAGAAAGGGAGTGTAGAAAAAGAAATAGCGTTTGGCTGTTGGAAAGATTTGCATTTCAACATTTATAAACAACAATGTCTAGGTATAGAAGGAGGCCAATAATAACAAGTTCAGAGCAGGGTACTGAACTCAAGACTGCTGAGTCTTTTCTTAAGGGAATCAGTGACATTTAGAGATGAAGGTAACCAAAGAAAACTTCTAGTCTGGCGTACCCCTCCCCAAGAGAAGTAAATGGTGACCAAGATAATTAAATATATTTCTTAAGGTCACATGAGTAGGTAGAGGGGCAGAAACACAACTGGAACTCCTGGCTCCATTTTCAGAGATGTGAAGTACTGGAATCTAAGATTTCCAGGTTAATGTAAAATATGAAGCATAAAATTATCTTAAATTCTTAGATAAATAGTTTTGCACCAGATTATACAGCTTATGAGTCATAATAAAATAAGAGAAAAAAAAGTAGGACCAAGAAGTACAGAATAGAAATTTTGGAGGAGATTTGGAAGGTTTTTTTTTGGACGTGCCTTACTGAAGTATTCTGAGAGAAAAAAAATAATTTGTCCTTTCTGCTTCTCTCCTTTTGATCTCAACTTCTCTGTCTATTCTCGGCTGAGAATTTAAATGGCTAGGAACGCTGTCAGTCCCCTTCCTTCTCTCTATCCTTCCTTCCTGCCTGTTTGCCTGCCTTCTCCACTTAAGCTGGATACCAAGTTTAGGGTCCATGTAATACATTTGAAAGGAATCACTTTTCTGAGTTTAATTTGGGAAAAATGAAATTTGCATCTAAGTGAACTGCACTGTATGTATTTTGTATCACAAAAATGGTACTGGAAAAACAGATAATGAATCTGTTTGGGTAGTCTGCAATTAAGGAAAGAAACTCTGTATCAAGAAAGAATCAAGCCTTCTTTATGAGGAAATCAAGGATCTTTCAGAGCAATCTTCTGTGCCTTTAATAGAAGCCCAAACTCTGAGGCTGAGTTTATACTTAGATTCTAAGGAATCTAAAACAGCCAGTCAAGTAATTTAAACCACCCATTTAGTGTTGAATAGGAAAGCTACCTGTGTCTCTATGCTATATTTTTCTACCACACTGGCAGATATTTTTACATCATCTAGACATAGTCTAAATCTCTTACACGTTTCTTTTGAATTGTGTTTATAACATTTCAAAATACATGTGGATTCAAAATTTGACAGCCCCTCACTGGAATTGATTTTAACACTTTTTATCTTTTCTCCTCTCATGACATATAGTTTAAAATTTCGACGGCCCCTTTCACCTTCTATAATATTTGCTCTTGGAATTAGAACATGTTAGAGCTGGAAGAAATCTTAAGAGACCATTTGATTCAATGCTTTTGTTGCAAAGTTGAGTAAACTGAAGCCTGGAGATATTCCCAGACTGCCTAAATCAGTTTACTGATCAGTGGAAGACAGAGCTGAGATTAGAAACAGGGCTAATCACTAATCAAAAGAATTGTTTCCATTTGACTAAGAAACTTTCTCATTGTTTTAATTTAGAACTTGAATATGTCTCAAATTAATACATAGCATTTTCCTAAAAGGTCCGTACAGTGATTAGCACCCATAATTTATCAAAATTTCTTGTGTTATATTTTGTGTGAGTATTATGCAAAAACCAATGGGAGGATTTCTCATAGTAACTTCTAATGTTTTAGCTTAAATAAATTAAACTCCTGTGTTAGGATATGACTTTTTAAGCAATTGCACATCTTAATTTTTACTCCAATATTGACTTAAGGTTTTATATAATAACCCCCAAACACAAGTTCTATGTTAAGAGTAATAAAACTGCACTAGCTTTCTGACTTTTCTGCTGAGTACAGAATACATTTAGTGAAATGGAGGTTTTTCAGGTATTCGATGTGTTACGTTATCCCAACAAGAGAATTCTGGTCAAACGGTTCACTTTGTTGCTTGCCTTACTCAGATTTCTTACTTTCACTAATCAGATTATTTCTATAAATTCCAGTCTCCCACTTCACCCCGTGCTGCAGAGTCCTGAACTCCAAAGATTCTACAGTCACGGACCTCCAAACTGAAAACTTCCACACACCTGTAAGCGTGTGTGCATGGGGGAGAAAAAGATGGACTGACATGTGAAAATTAAAGACTTACCTTATAGTAATCAAGTCATCTTCCCAAAACAGGAAATAGCTAATACAATTTTATGTTCTTGGGTTCTATAAGGTGTGAGAGTTCGAGTTAAGGAGTGTTGTAGTAAACGCGTGGGCAGTATTCTGGAGTTATTTATCAGCAGCTAATTTACAAAAAGAAGCATCAGAGGATGGAAGCAACTATGCTCTCTGATTCGGGGTAGCTTAACAGTCTAACAAAAGCAACCAAATATTAAGAGCTGCAAAGGAATGTGACTAAATTCCTTAAAATATGAATCTAATGGAGTAAACATATTTTCAACACGTTCGCTAACATTTGTATGTCTTACTGTTTAAGCGGGGATTTTCACTTTAATTTCTACCGTCCTTAAGTCTTAATCTCCAATAAAAAGTACATAGATATAATTCTGTAGATGATATTCCAATGCAAAGTGAATTCATTCTCAGCATTAGGCATCACAGTAGTTTTTATTTATTCAGAGGATGTTTGAATTTTAGCAGTCCGAGTCAAGTATAAAGTGAATGAAGCAAACAAAAATTGTACTCTTAGAACCTAGCTGTAAAGGATATCATGTGAATAAAAAAAAAAAAAAAGAGATCTATGGATTCCACACCATCGACAGGTCCCTCTTAATCCTACCTTATATTGCAATAAATTAGATGTTTGGTTAAAAGCAAATACGTCACATGCAATAGCCGAGTACATACTATATAAGGCCATTCAGATCTGACAAATGATGGTATAATGGCATTTTGTTAATTCTGTAAAGTTTCTATTGCTGAGAGCTTTCAAAATTACCTAATGTACCAAATTCTAGAGTTAGTAGACAAAGAGTAACAACACATTGAATTTAAAGAAACAAATAAAACTCAGGGTGGGATTCTGTCTTGTCTTGTTTTGTTAAAAACCATGTATTGAATTTAATTTTTAGGAAAGCAAGTATTACATAATGCTTTAAAATTTTAAAATTCAGGGATAAAAGTTTACATCCAAAAAGATGAATGGAAAATTGTGCTTTCAGACTGCAGAACTAGTTCTCTTACAGGGTTAAGCATTTCATCTTTGCCATTGGATACTGGGAATTTCATCTATGTCATGTGTATGTGTGCAGTCCATATCCAGGTCCTGCAAAGATCTAAAACTGTGTGCTTCACTTCATGTAGCAAAGGCACCTATATTATTCTCCCTTTTGAGCAAAAGTTATGATCCAGTTTTCCTGCTG
>NW_006777082.1:1799962-1820722 GCF_000442215.2 Lipotes vexillifer | reverse complement strand
CTGCTGAAGATGGTTTTTCCACTGTTCTGTCACTCACACTCTCCGTGTTGAGCAGTACAGAAAATCACGAGAGAAGGTGGTGCGAATCCCTGCTTACACTGGAAGGAGTTGCTCTGTGGACCATTTGGAGAAGCTCTGGACTGATCACGAGGGAAACGGAGCAGAACTGTGAAGGAGACGCACGGGAACAAAAGGCTATTCTGGTGTGAGGAGAAATCAGTCAGTTCAGCTCCACAAGCAGATGTTGCTACTGGACTGACAGGTAGACCCGGCCCCAGCTGGAGACAGGTACAGTTTGCCGTTGGGGCAGACACACAGTTCGTGCACTGTCTGCCGAGAGTGGGAGGGGCTGGGTGAAGAAGAGGAAGGAGAGCCGGTTGGCAGGTTTCCCAGCCGGATTGTATCCGCATTCAAAAATATCTAGGGGGAAAGAAATTGCATTTTAATTCCTTTTAGCATCCTATATTCTTAAGGGCTTTATTTTACAGCATGGTCTAATAAGAAAGACCACAGGACGAACAATTTTGTTGGTTTAGCTGCCAAACCTTGTTGAACCAACAAATTGCGTTGCTACGGTACAGCCCAAACGCTCTGCGGCTACCTGAGCCTTTGAGACACAGTACATTCTGAGAGAATGCCCCCTCGAAATGAAAAGCGGGATTGTATAATCTGCTTAAGGGGCCAACCCGGTTATTCAGACACCACAGAAAATGAATGCTTCTGACTGTCAGTTAATTTAACTTAAACATGCCAGTCTAAAGAATATACAGAGAAATAAGGATGTTTATGGAGATGCCATTAGTGAAGTGATGGGCAATTAATTAAAAAAATTTTACTCTCTGGTTTAATTTTTTTTTAAATACTCATAAAGTCACGTTGACTCCCAATCTACACCAAGTAGATAATGTGCATAGTACATAACATAACTATTAGATATAATCAGGTTTGAAGACTCCATGAAATATATGACCTGTACTTAACACCCATGTTGCTAAATCTTCTAACTTGCAAAATTACTTCATTTACTCCAAATCATGGACACAACACTTTCAGGGCCAGAGATCATATGGTTTTGACATGCATGGGGAACGGTACAAAGAAAGGAAAATTGGATCATGAATTTGAATGAGCAAAGAAACAAACTCTCTCTAGCTATGTCTTGATTCTATTGTTATATAGCTAATTACGGCCTAAAGGCATTTCTAAATTGACAAGAGAACCAGAGAATATTCCATTTTCTACACATTTGCTCTCACCTTAGTCCTAATCATTTCTTACTAAGACCCTTGCAATAGCCCCCTAATTGGCCTCCCAGTGGCCACTCTTGTCCTCTTACAGTCTATTGTACATGCTGTTGGAGTGAACTTCTAAGAAATGCAAACCAAATCATGTCCTACCAGTGCTCAAGTTTCTCTAACGGCCTCCCACCATGCTTGAAATGAATCTTGATTCCTTTCCACGGCTCACAAGCCCTGTATGATCTGGCCTATCTCTCTAACATCACTTCCTACAATTCTTCTTGCACGAACTCTCACATTTTCTCAAACACACCAAAACAACCCTGGCCTCAGGGCTTTTTAACTCCTCATTTTCCTAGCCTGAAAAACTTTTCTCCAAATATTTACAAGTGGGGATAGATATTAACAGGGTGGTTAGAGAACAGAGGTAGGAGGGAGATTTCCCCTGTTTGCCTTTTTATGCTGTAAATTTTTTTGAAATATAGGAATCTATGGCACACTAAGAATAAGCCAGAAAAAAGAATTCCTATACCATAGACATGTATACTTTAGATTAATTTTAATTTTAGATGTGAGCATATTTGTCCGGATCTCTACTAAAAGTTCACACTCTAAAAGAGGACTTTCCTAACCACCCTATTAAAGTAACACAAATCCATTAATCTCTCCTTACCAGCTTTACTTTACTCTGTAGTAAACATTATATTGTGTATTTGTTCACAATTGTATATTGTATATTTGTTCATTTATTGTTTATTTCTCTTACTTGCAAGTAATATCTATGAGGGCAGGGCCTGTCATTGGTTCAAGACTATAGAACAGTGCATAGAATTGTGCCAGTACAAGTTGCATGAAGTAATGCTTTTCCTTCACCTTGTACATGTCTCTCTCCTCTAGGGTACAATTCTCACCCTCCACCAAAGCCCAGTTCATCTGCTTCATCCTCCATGGACCTTTCCCTAGTGCCCCAAGATGGAAAGACTCTTCTTATTTGGTTCTCCTGTAGCAGTTTATTATTAATATCTTATTTTGCTCATCACTTGGTAGCTTATTTTATAGTCATATTGATATACTACTTTCCCTAATAAACTATGTCCTTCTTGAAGGTAGAATTAAGTCTGAATTTTTTATAACTTAACAGTGCTTGACCCTGCATGTACAGCTTCCATGTAATACAAATAGTTGTTGAATAAATGGATACATTATGAAATAAAAATGATTGCATTTACCAACAGTATTCAAAGTTAAGAAAGAATAATTAAAGTTTTTGTTTGTAGGTATCGAATGTTGAAATTTATTACTTCATAATTTCTTCCACATTAAGTGACAGGAAAGCAAAGAGAAAGGACTTCTATTTTTTTTAAGATGAATTTCTATCTTTCTGATTCAAAAGTTAAAAGTGCACAAAACTAAGTAAAAAAAAATGACAACGTATTTTTGGGGTATAAATGCTGGGCCTCATTTCTTCCTGCTCTGTGTTTCCATGATGAGGGACATCAATGAGTGTAATACCAACTGCTACACCCTGTGGGTTCTTTCACTCACTTCTCCACGGGGGAGGAGGGATGATTCCTCTTACTGGTTGAGTTTGACAGAGGAACTGGGCTTGCACAGCATATCCCCCTTTCTTCCCTTCTGCTGAGGAGTTGGCATGCTTGCAGAGAGTAGATATTCTCAAGCTTCGCCAATGCCAAACGTATTATAAAGACAAGCTCTGGGACTGTGGGGTTTAGGTCTGCATATGTGGAGGTTAGTTCATGCTGAAAAAGTGTTAGAAGCTGGTGTTTTGTCCAAGAAACCTTGTGACATAGACAATAAAGAATGGAACATGGAAAGCTAAAGAACATGTGGATAAGGAGGCTCATGTAGGATTAATCAAATGACTGTAAGATATTGTCAGTGGTTCATTTCTTAGTAAGCACAGATGCAAGTGTTACTGGCAAGCCCTGGTGGGTTTCAGAGGCTTGCTGACACCAGGCCACATCGCTGGGTTTTATAGTTTGGAACTGATTGCCTTTCCGTTGGTGTAGCCTGACTGAATAAATGTGGATAGTAGCTGTTTTTATACAGGTAGGACATGCAGGTGGCAGCCTCAGAAAGCAAGCCCAGCTGTGGTGGCCTTATCAATGGAGTTAGCCTTGAATCTTATGGTATGTGGCCTGCTTCAGTTTAGCTATAGCTGTGCCCTCCAGCTCTCCTATCCATTTACGGGTGACTCTTGATCATATTTGGCTATGTGGCAATACTTAATTCCATCACCTTCTGAGATCCACATTGTAGCTTCACCCATATATGGGAGGTAGATTTTTATTAATAGGTAAATTAAAATGAATGGGGTCTTTAAAAAGAGAAAAAGGGGGTTAATTATATGGGGATGGATGATAACTAGAACTTTGGTGGTGATCACTTTGTAGTATAAACAGATGTGAAATTATAATGCTGTACACCTGAAACTTACACAGTGTTATATACCACTTTTACCTCAATAATAATATAAAATTAAAGAAGAAATAATAAAGGAACAAGGAAAGGATAAAGAAAAAGAAGGAATATAAATAAAATTCTGAATTTTGAAAGTTAGCCTCACAGATATAACATCCATCCATAGAAGGACGAAAGATTGAATAAATGATGGCTTTACATTTAAAAAACAAAAAGAGGGCTTCCCTGGTGGCGCAATTGTTGAGAGTCCGCCTGCCGATGCAGGGGACTCGGGTTCGTGCCCCGGTCTGGAAAGATCCCACATGCCGCAGAGCGGCTAGGCCCGTGAGCCGTGGCTGCTGAGCCTGCGCATCCGGAGCCTGTGCTCTGCAACAGGAGAGGCCACAAGAGTGAGAGGCCCACGTACCACAAAAAAAAAAACTAATAATAAATGAATAAATAAATAGAAAGAAAAAGAAAAGAAAGGGGAAAAAATATTTTCTTGGTTTGAGACAGAAAACTAAGTTATGAGATAAAAAGGGGTGTGTTGTATATTGATTCTTTCCAACCCCACGTTGCTCAGCTTTCCCAGGCTTCTGCAGCTTGGATGGACTCCCTCATACCTCTGCTTAAGGCACTTACTATGACACTGCTCAGTCTCCAACTTCCAAAATTGATATTTCTGTTCCAGATCACCCTATAAACCATATAATCCATTTGCTGTGAAACTCTTCCTGGTACTCGGAATGACACCCCTGAGCTTTTAAGTCACAGCCCATTGTCTTTTCTCTACCAAGAATCCATTTATTCCATTCTTACCTGTTGAAATCAGACCTATCCCTGTAGTAGAACATTTAATCAGTTTGCAAGATTGAAAATTTGTGTCATCTTGTAACATATGTTATTAAGTTATTGCATTGCATATGCTATTATAACTTTCCATGTTTTACCTACAATTGTCATTCATGTTGTTTTCAGAGCTGAATTTGAAATTCCTTGCAATACGGTGTCTGAAATGAATGAAACTTCTGCAGTGCAGAACTTTGTGTGCAATTTCATTCTTACTTATTTTGGTTACCTCAACACCATGTTTGCCCTGATCTTAATTAATTTAAACACTACCTAAGAGTAGGGACTTTATATTTTTCTGTATTATTTAATAATTGGTGGATCTGCCTTTCTGTGGCATAGTCAATGAAGCAAAGAGAAAGATTTTATATCATTTCATACTTCTTCCTAGAAAAATTACATGCTATTTCATTCTAATAGAAAGTGCTGTGCTTTTCCGTATATTTATTTTATTAATATAAAAAATGGCCACAGCTGAAAGCTTTTGGCTGTGACTTATTTACAGCATAATACTACTCAATTCATAATTAAATGCTAATCTGTAATTGAATTCAAGGATTCTGCTGATACTTTGAATAAAAGAACATAAGTAAAGTGGAGCATAAATAGAAGCAGAATGGAGATTAATAACCATCAATATTTATTATGAGATGATTCATTATGAATAATTTGAATGAAATGATTAGCATGATAAAAATGCTTTAAAAAAGATGTGAGATATTTAAGAAAGATTTCTCTCTTGCTGTGGTAGACTAAGTATTGTAGTCTGCAATTGTAGTAGGAAGGAATCGTGAAAGGTAATATGGATATATGTTTTCAATACTATAAAACATATTTCTAGATTATTTAAGCTGCAATATCAGATAAGATGCTAATGACCCTGGCAATAAGTTTGTTTATAAAAAGGAATCCAAATGTGTAATACAAATTTATCTTGAATCAATAACTGAGATACTGGTATAAAGGTAAGAAAGGAACATCCTCTTTTTGATTCTGTTAATGTCTGCCCTCATATTTACATCTGAAGAGGTCCGAGATGCTCCAGAGCGTCACTCTCAAATCATCCTTCCAAGCTTTTTCTTCTCAGTTTGACCTTTATAAACTCATTAAAAAAATAAATAAGCACACGAAGGAAGAAAATATTAAGGGAATTAATTGGTGGAAACAGCAGCACAACAGATTTAGACCTTCAAGGACTTTGGGAATTGTGGTAAAAATATACAGAATCGAATACGTATTATGCATAAGGCTTTGAAATAATGAAGGTAGAATTAAAAACAAACAAGCAAGCGAGAGCAACTACCAAGATGTCCAGGCAGATTTGAAAAAAAGCAACAGATGAGAATCCTAGAAATGAATAACAAAATTACTGAAATTAAAAGCCCAATGTAGGGATTGAAGAAGGGATTAGATACTGAGGAGGAACCTGGCATGTAGATCTGAATAAATAGGCAGAGTGAGGCATAGGGCAATAAAGAAATAGAAATGAGGAAGGAGAGGCTAAGAGATCTGGAAGGTAAGGGAATGAAAAGACATAACATTTCTTCAGAGAGTCTGAAAAAGGCCATAGAGAAAAGGGGGAGAGGGAATATCTGAAGACGTAATGTTGAGGAATTTCCAGAATGGACAAAAATGTGATTCTGCAGACACAATAGTCACAATATATACATCAAGTAAAGGAGACAAAATAAATACCTGCCTATCACATTCCAGTGAAAGAATGGAAGCCCAAAGACAAAGGGTTCTTTAAATCAGGCAGTAAGAGAAAGAGGATCTTTAAAGGAATGAGGACAACAGAGTTTAAACAGACTCTTCCGTGAAATAAAGCAACAAGGAAGCAAAACAGCATGTATCTCATCTAGGAAATAACTGAGTGAAATAGCAAAATAAACTTTTGCTTTTTGTTTCCCTTTTAGAAAAATATAGGTACTATTTCTACTGAGACAAACACACAAACTTTCAAAGCACTTTTTGGAAAAACTTTTTGAAGAAATGGAACCAAGACAGCAACGACTGCCTTCATTCTGGGTATTACCTGGATATTCAGTCCATTCATCTGTCGATTTTTGAAACTGCAGGAACTTAGATGCCCCACGTGTAAATGACTTATGAATGAATATCTTTCAGTAGAAAATAAATGGAGCTTTGACTTATGAAAATAACATTAGGTTTACCCAGTTTCATATTTAAGAAGTGTTAATATGTTCATAATTTGAGCCCTCTTATGAAGTAGCTCCTTATGTTTCTCCTGGAATCATATGCGTATAATTTGAGAAGAAGCACACTCTGCAGTAAAAGGCCAGTGTCCACACCTCAGAACTCACCTCCCCCTCTGTGGACTGCAAATGGAGCTCCTTCCTGCAGGCAGCCTTGAAGTCTCCAGCTGCGGCACTCACCTGGACCCCCCGGGGAGCTTCCATTATCAAGGACCTGGTTGGTGATTCAAGCCTTAAACAAACAAACAAACAAACACCTTAATACTGATAAGAAAAAAAGTTTTCATTGGACTCAAAGATAATGTTAGTCAACTAAAACAAACAGGCAGGCATACATACAAATCCTTGTCATTTCCAAAAATAAAAAAATGCTAAAATGAGTTTTAGAAAGATTTTTGATTGCTTTGTCTATTTTTTGGCTCTTTCTTCATTTGTGAGCATCAATTATTTACTCTCACTTTTATAATGATTTAGTAACAGTTTCTTGTGTTGTTTCCCTTCACAATGCACATGAAAAGTAGGTCGTGGTAGTTTACTAGCTTAACTCTTTTACACATTTTCAATATTAATGATGGAGTCTTAAGAAATAAATTTCTAGAAAAGTTAGCATGTAAGTATCCCTCAGTAAAGAGTCCTTTCCTTGCAAAGATGAGAGTTTTAATGAAAATCATTAATATTGCAAACTTCCAAATGTGCCCAGTCAAAATTCTGTAAACTAAAAAATTCTCAAGGGACTTTTTACACTTCTAGACATTAATTAAAATGAAGATGTAAGATATTTCCTACATCACCTGACCTCTACCGGCCCAAGAAAATGTCCACAGAATGAATGACATTAGTCTGAGAAAGAAAAATTAAATGAGGGGTGATACACAAGTGTTTTAGATAGCTGTGCCTGCAAAAAAGATAGTTGGGAGGCATTTTCAAAATTATCTCCAAATATAAACCTAGAGAAAGAGCAAAGGAAGGCAAAATACAGAAACAAGAATATAGTCGTAAAAAGCACTTGGTCTTTATTCCTGTCTTACCCCTAGGTTCTTCATGACATTTTTTTCCTTAAATTCCATGCATATGTGTTAGCATACGGTATTTGTCTTTCTCTTTCTGACTTACTTCACTCTGTATGACAGACTCTAGGTCTATCCACCTCATTACAAATAGCTCAATTTCGTTTCTTTTTATGACTGAGCTGTGACAGGGCAAGAGAGAGGCATGGACATATATACACTAACAAACGTAAGGTAGATAGCTAGTGGGAAGCAGCCGCATGGCACAGGGATATGGCTCGGTGCTTTGTGACCGCCTGGAGGGGTGGGATAGGGAGGGTGGGAGGGAGGGAGACGCAAGAGGGAAGAGATATGGGAACATATGTATATGTATAACTGATTCACTTTGTTATAAAGCAGAAATTACACACCATTGTAAAGCAATTATACCCCAATAAAGATGTTAAAAAAAAAAAAAAGCACTTGGTGTGATAAGAGATCTTATCCTGGAGTTGATCGTTTTGGATAATAGCTTGCTCTGGGGCTGTAACTGCCTGTGTTCCTCGTGACCTCGGGACTTCAGGACAAGAGTCCCTTCAGGCTCACATTCACCATCATCCAGAGCAACAGGTCTCCTTTGAGGCTACAGTCCCAGTGTGGTTTTTCAGACAGAACCACACCAAATAGTTTGAGCACTGAAGATCAGCCCTCTCTCTCAGTAGTAAAGTTGAAATTAAACACTTGAAAGTGATATTGAAGGACTACAGCCAGCATTTTGAAGAAGTGATTTCAACACTTAAAAATTTTTTTCACTCACTAAAGCAACTTTGAAACATTCATCCCTACAGGCCTTTTGGATACCTTCATAAAATCCCTGGAGGGTGAGGTTTTGAATATATATATTTTAAAGAAATGTCTGTTCGGTGTTTTTGTTTGTTTGTTTGTTTGTTTTTTGCGGTACGCGGGCCTCTCACTGTTGTGGCCTCTCCCGTTGCGGAGCACAGGCTCCGGACGCGCAGGCCCAGCGGCCACGGCTCACGGGCCCAGCCGCTCCGCGGCACGTGGGATCTTCCCGGACCGGGGCACGAACCCGCGTCCCCTGCATCGGCAGGCGGACTCTCAACCACTGCGCCACCAGGGAAGCCCTGTTCGGTGTTTTTTTAAAACACAAATTATACGTTTTCACAGAACATTTGAAAACTTCAAAAAGAATCACCCATAATTTTTTCATTCATAATCCTTATACTTTGCACAGAGTATCTAAATTTCAAAATCTGAATGTTTAAATATATATTTATAAGTGATGTCCTCTGATACACCCCCAAATATTCACCATCTTGAATAATGTATCTGTGACCATTTCTATTTCCACTTGTTATAGACCATTTCTATAACTTTAAATGTAATTACATAAGTTTGGGTATGACTGAACCACTCAATCAAAAGTCAGATAAGAACTTAATTAACATGAATTAATGTTGTGAAACATTATGAATCTGACATTGAAGGAAACACAACTTGTAAGTGGGAGGAAAAACACGCTTATTTTATCAAATAATTGATTTGGTGTAGTTTGTTTCCAAGGATAAGGGGTTGGGATACTTATATATTTGACAGTAAAATATCTGTAATACGTGTGAACATTTTTTGTACTATATTTTTACCCTATTTCTGCTAGAGCATTAAAATATAGTAAGTACTTCTGGGCTTTTGAGTTTTTCGATTCTCATCCTTACTAATTATTTAATTAAAAAATCTTAATTGTCTTCATCTTCATTTTAGACCTTAGGTACCCATTGCCAGTCTTGCTATAGAGTGTTTTGCTAGCATTGACTTAGAGGATCCCTATTCAAAGAGGCAGTGAAGATGGAGAACTGGCTAGACCTGGGTTCAGGAAAGTGAGCCAGCAGCAATAAATTTCAGTCTTATCATCTCTAAAATTGACAATTATAATGTTTTCTTATAGGATTGTAAGGAATCTCTTAAACTGATTAAGGGAAATAGCTATGTAGTGGGATAGTAGTTTGAAATGTATGGGATTTCCTCCCTGTCCCATTTCCTTGCTTCCTTTGCCATTCCCCATTCACTAAACACTATCCTTTGCCAAAAATGGTGGACGACAGAGCACAGAAGCTGTTAAAGATATTTTGTGTTTCCTAATGTTACAGACATTTTGAGTTGAAAAAAAACCCTAGCCATTTATTGTGTTGAAAATGATTCAGCACATAAACAAAAACAGAGAAGAAAACCAACATCAGTAAGACCTTGTTGTTTATTTCATGAGTTGGAGGAACTGTTTTCTTGATTCACAGGCTAGAGAAGATTTGCAGAGAAATAAACAGAATTGGTCTTGAATGGCTCTCTGTGTTCTGCTACCTGAGGTCAAGTCCTAGGTTGTGGGACCTTTATTCTTTAGGTGTTAAAGGTCTGAGGAGAGAGTGATATTTCAGGATAACTGAGGACAAGAGACCACAAGATCCTCAAAGGAGAAAAGAGTGGTGACCTGCAGTGACTGAGGACTAAGTGACAGTAAGAAGAAGAACATCTTGGCAAATGCCAGTTGGATCATGAGGCTACCAAGGACCAAATGTCACCCCAAATGCTTAGGCAGTGTAAGCGTCTTGGTATAACGATGCAATCCCAGGGAGAAAGAAGAGAAGTGAATAGACTGGGGCTTAGTTTCTGATAGTGAGTACAATGGAGACCATACATGTAAATTAAAGTTTTAGAGGAATATTTTCATTTCTTCTACAGATAATTTTGTGCCCTAAGACAATATATACCTGCCATATATATATATATATATATATATATATATATATATAAAACCTATCAAGGGGTAAAGGGGTACATAAAACATGTTATATGATATATATAATATATAAATAAAACTTATCAAGGAGTACATATATATATATAACTTATCAAGGGGTACATAAAAAACATGGCAATTTTGCAGTATTGCTAAATCCTTCAAGTTCTGAAAGTGAGAAAGACTGAAAGTCATTAAGACTTTGAATTAAACAGGCTTCAACTGTGTGCTTTGCTAATCTTGATAAAATTAAAAGTAGTGATCATTAAGAAATGATAGAAGTTTTATTAAAAGTAGCACTGTTTTACATAGTATCCATCACTCGGATAAGTAATATACACTAGGAACTTTAATTATGGAGGGCGTGCAGATAGAGTATATAATAAAAATTTATTAGATCATTTGGAGGATTTCATAATTCTATTTTCAAAGGAACATGTTGTGGTATTCAAACATTTCTTATGAACATGAAAATTAAAGTAAGCTGCAAACTAATTTTTACAAGCTTGCCTGACTATTTAGCATAAGCAAATAAACTAAATTTTGGGCAGCAAAACTTTCATAGCAGGACTACAACGTATATGGAGACCTAAAATCTTCAAATTAACACTACTGTGAATAGCATAAATTCAGTGTGAGCATTTACAGATGCATGTATTAACCTGAATCATCCAATATCAATATTCACAATTACATGTATACTTACATTTAAATATTACATTTACACACATTACCTACCTAGAACTGCCCATTGTCTCTAGGTCTATCACTTGGTGAATAAGGAAAAAACACATTTTTCACAAGCGGTGTGCAAATTTTGTTCTATATTTCCATCCAAACTGCAAGTGTTAAACTCCATGAATTCTGACAATAAGAAAGTAATATTTGCATTTAAGCCCAATGCGCCACTTTTAAAAGGTTTTGAAATCAGGTAAGCATACGATCATGATATTAACTATCCAAAGAACATTATAGAAAAAGTAGATGTAGACACAAAACTTAAAATATATAAAATAAAAAGTAGACATCATGTTACCAGTTATCCCAATTTATCAAAAGGATTTGATGATGGTGTGATAATATATTTCATTGACTATTTTATAAATAATATTTTCCCAGGCTCTTACTAGAAGCTGGGTACTTCTAGAGGCTATATTATAAACTGCAGGATATAGAAAAAGTATTTCCTATATGTATTAAAAGTGTTGCTGCATACTATGAAGTAATGAAAGTTATTTCCCAGAAGCAGTCTGGAAAATTCAGGTATAAACTCACTGAGAATTATTATGTGCAAGAGTTACATCAGTCTAATGAAAGAATTAAACATAGGACTTTGAATAATAAGCTCATAGTTTCTACACGAGTTCTACTAGAAATTTTAAATCCAGTTAACCTCACTGGGGCTCAGTTACCTAATAAATAAAATTACAGTGCACCTTAAACATAAAATATTTTAATCATTGCAGAACATCATTAGATCTGTTCTTTATTAGTGTGTTAGCCATATATTTATAATAATACACTAAAAGCCATTTTAAGGAAGGACAAGAAAATTTAAAAATAAAATTCTCTCTCTTAGTTTGGTCCTCTTCCCTCTGTCCCTAATGTGCAGTGTGCATCTCCATTAAACATTAACCAGAGCGCCTCAAAGGTGGGAATGCCTGCCTGTTCAACAGAAAGGTCTTCTTTTTTCCTTTCTTCTGACACTAGCTATGCAACTTCTTAAAAGAATAGCATTCTTTCCCAAATCTGTAGGGGGTCATAATGACTTGTTGTTCCCTTTGTACGATGCTTATGCTTACCTGGACTGTGAATCTTCAGTGAACTTTATGTAAAATACCAGTATGCCATTTTGATGTATGATCCTTTGTCTCGAAAATGTACATGACTGTGCTTTCCACTTCTGGCAGGTGGAACAGTTCTCAGGGCTTCTGAGAGTCTGTCTCCTGGATTATAATCCTCAATTTGGCTTGAATAAAATTCCCTTTCATTAATTCTTCTTAACTTGTTAACTGAATTTTCATCGACAAAAGAGTAAAATGATACAACCACTTTGGAAAGCTTTGGCATCTTTATATAAAACTTAACATAGCCAGATACATCCCAAGCATCTTTCAATTACAAAAATGCATAGATAAAATATTGTATGTTCGTATAATGGATCAGCAATAAAGCAGAAGGAACTATTGATACAGACAACATCATGAATGGCTCTCAAAAACTTTATGTGGAATGAAATAAATCTTACAAAGAAGTACATCTTGTATGATCAATTTATATTAGTACTAAGTCAGCCTAATCTAATACAGGGTAAAAAAAAATGAGCGTAGTTTGCTTCTGGTGGGTAGTGGTGGGGATTTACCAGGGAGGAAATGAGGGAACTTTCTTGAGTGATGATAATGCTTTATATCTTGACAAGAATTTGGATTACACAGGTGTATGCATTTTTCAAAACCCAGCAAATATGCATTTAGGCTTTGTGAATGTCATTGCATAATTATTTTACAACAAAAGGAAAGAAACTGTAAGTGATCTTGGATACTAATGATGTACATGCTGAAGTGATCAGGAAAAGTGTACAGATTTATACAATTTATGTTCGAATGCATAAAAATTAAGATATACTGGTGGATGGACAGTGGAAATGTATACATAATTTAAGACATATAGAAAAATGATACTAGGAGAATCTAGCTGGGGGTTATATAGGTGCTTTCTATAAGATACTCTCAACATGTAGTATGTTTGAGAATTTTCATAATACGATGTCAGGAAAGAAAGTGTGGTCACAGATTTTACAGGATTATCTTTTGTTTTTTTTTGGTAAAATTTGTAGAACTGTATACTATGAAAATATAAATAGGAAAACTGTTAATTGATGCTAATATTTGACTGTTATTGACTGTATTACAATGCAATAAAGATATTAAAGACATACAGGGATACTATAAAAATATGTAATTCCTGTTGTTAAATCACTATATTAATATAAATGCTATATTATGCAGTCTGTATTTTACAATTATTTCCACGAAAGGGATACCTAGAAAGGACATCTGATAATCTTTACTTTACCTGAAAATTCAAGAGTTTGAGGTATTCCTGGATAAAAATAAGCTCATATTTATGCTTCCATATCATGAAAATTCCAATATATCAAAAATAATAAATATATGTAATAAAATTCCAATAAGAATCTCAGTAGAGTCTCTTGAAACTTAAAACTTTATGTTTTGAGGGGAAAAATATGTGTGACAGTTACCAGATTTGTTAAATGAAGATACAGTAGGAGATTTCCCTTTTAAAATTAGAACTTAATATAAAGGTATTTTAATTAAAAAATGATATCAAAATTAGAAATGGAAATTTGGTCAATGAAACACAATACAATCTAAAACAGATGGCAAGTATTTATGAGAAGTTAATATTTGACAAGTTGTAGCAATCATTTTGGGGTGGAAAATATGAGGTTATTTAATAAATGATGCTTAATAAATTGACTATCCATACCAAAGAAATAACATTAGATCCTTAACATGCTCTGAAAGAATAATTTCCAGTTTTATCTATTCAAAATATAAAAACTAATAAATTATAGACTGTAATTTTCAATAGAAAATTGGAATAACATTCAGAACATAATTTCCCATTTTATTTACTCAAAATATAGAACTAAGAAATGACCTAGTGTACAAAATAAACAACAAAATTAGAAGAAAAACCCAGGAAATATCCAACTCTAGAAAAGGGAAACCTTTGAAACAAGACTAAAGCCTAGAAATCATAAAGAAAAATAATTTATATAGTTTACAATGCCAGTTTTTGGTTGGACTGGTTTTCTCCAGATACCCTCCACTTCTCAAATCAGCCTAGAATCCCTCCAGAATGTCCTGGGCTCAGATCTTGGAACTCGAATCAGACTAAACCTGGATTTTCTTCTTGAACCATCTACTAAGTAGACTTTTGGTAACAGAGTATCAACAGTTAAATGATGCCCTGATTCTCTTCTCCATGGAAATTCTCAAGCTTCCACTGAGGAGGGTTTACAACATATACTTAAACTATTTATTTTACTACAAAATACTTTCTAAAAGGCCTGTTGAAAAATGAAGTCCACATGTATTGGCAAAACTTGTGAATTTCTATGCAATTAGTCACTGGAATTAGTGAAGAACAATTGTGTTCATTTTTATAGCATTATAGTAATCACAGCAGTGCATTTCAGAGGAGTTTTTATAGTGGGTACTCAGGGATTATAGTAGAGAGAAGGATTAATGTTGAACTCGAGTCACTCTGCTGCCTATTTTTTCCAAGCAATTTAGTTTTGGTGTTTAGATACCGAAGCCATAACAAAATTTTGTTTTTAAGGTGTTACATAATTTTCAAATTTGAAAATGAGTGGCCTAGATTTCCAGAATTCTCAACATTCTGAGAAAATGATTTAGACTTCTCTTAAACTAAGTTGCACGATGCAATTACTAAATGGAAACTTAAGCAGAACTTGAGTATCATGTGCCTTGTTCTTGCTAAATATTTAATACAGTAACAGAGACAAAGTTGGCACTTGTTATTTGCCATTTCAAGGATGAAATAAATGGAGAATTGCACAGAAAAGTGTTTTTAGAAAAAAAATCCAATGCAAACTGTGACCTGAACATATATTCTTTTACTATCTTACCACTTTTACTGTCTTATCACTTCGGGCTACCCTGAGCTTTTTTCAGCTGCAAATCACATTGTTTTTGTTTCCACCATTTGTATTGTTTCCTGCCCACTTGCACACCCCTTATGGTCTCTTCCTGCAAATTAGATCAAATAAATCCCTAGGTCAATTTTTGCTCCCTGTTCCCATGACTGGAAGCGAAGGCAAGCTTCTCATTACCCACATTTGTTACAAACTCTAATATACAAACACATACATAGAATGAAAGAATAAAAGGAAGGAAGGAGGAAAGAAAGGGAAGGAAGAGGGGAAAGGGGAGAGAAGGAGAGGTTTGGGGAAGGGAAGTGGGGAGGAGAAAAATACTACTTTATTACCATTTTTTCCTCATAGGTGGAAAAATACCAGTAAAGTATTTTACCCCTTTATTGACAAATTGTCTCAGGGAAAAATCCTTACCATTTAATAAATGGTGGCTTTTCCTTGAACACGGGAACTATGTAAATCAAAGCTATGTGTTTCCAGAGATTAATTTGGAACCCGCAAATGTCACATTTCAGTTTTAAATTATATGCATACAAGAATGGAAATGATGAAAAGATGCCAATTATGTCATTAAATAGTAACTCATTTTACTAAACCAAAGTCTAAATTCTTGCCTTATTCTTGAAGCAGTTAATAAAACTCAGATCCAAACAATCCTTGGACAATGGGCATTACATTATAGATTTTATCACTTCTCACCAAAGACAGCAGAAATCCTATTGAACTATAATTAACTACATATTAATTTAAGAAAAAATAAAAAGAACATTTATACTTGGACTATTTCAGGCAAAGTGCCATGATGTCCTTACTATTTGTTGTTTAGTCTTTTAACAAATAAGTCCCTGCCGAAAAACAATAACACCTTATATAAAAAAAATTAAAGAAAATCTACACCTGTATTGTTAAAATGCACATGAAGACTACAATCACAGACCTTGGCACATAGTAAGCATTCATCAAACAGCCGTTGAGTAAATAAATTATAGCAATCTACTACATTTCCACACCAAAATATTACCTAAACTCTACAGTAAACTTTTTGAAATGTTTCTTTCTAAAGTCTTTTATTCTTGACAAAAGCAAAATCAAAGACAACATGGCTTCTTACTCCCTAAACTACATATTTACTTGGTCAACTGATGTCACCTTGTTGATTAGACTTAGGTGTCAACTAAGGGTACTTCTTATTGCCCTGAAAGGAAAATTGTCAGCAAGACTTGTAAGGTTCTCCTCAGACACTGCTTTTAATCTTCAGCACACAAATGAATAATTGAATAACCTCGTCATTACTGTGCTTTGCTTCTGTTTCTGTTTTGGAATTTAGATCAGTACCACTCATCTTGGGGGCTGCCAATCTGCTTTTAGTACTAGCAGCTAAGCCTCGCTTAGGTCAATGTTTAAATAATTTATGATTAATTAGAAAATAAAAACTGGAGACATGATATACTAATTATAATTTAATTCTCATTCATTCTTATGAATGTTGAGACATGTCAGTAAAGTAATTAAAATAGCAGTTGGTTCTTATCCTTCTTTGGCAATAGGCTTTTCATAATGAAAATCTGTGAAATGAGTACATAATTACTAAAATGTTAGAAGTAAAAAAAAAAAGTTTATTTTAGAACTTAGTAATTAAAAGTTTTTATTGAATGAAACTCTGGTATCTATGTTAAAACACAGCTCAAAAACAGTTGGAATCAATGTTAGTCATGTGTCTTAGTAATACAAAAACAAATGATACCACATTCCTTATATACAGGCATTTAGCATCCTCATTATTCAGTTTTATTAAGTTTCAATAATTCACATTAACCAATTATAATAAAACTATTATGTGTGAGATAGAGTGGCTGGCTGTTATTGAACTAAAGATAAGCAAGGAAGACATAGATCCCGTTCTAGTGGCAACACAACCTTGTTAAGTAAAGAAGTAGAAGATAATTTATACAAAAAGGTAGAGGTCCTAAATGAGAATAGTCATAAATCAAGACTATAACACACTATGAGACACTGTTTTCACATATTCTTCAAACCTCGTAAATCCTTGGGGTTTCAGCATAAAGTAAATAATTATTATATTTGTCTTATTAAAGAATGCCTGATTGGGCTTCCCTGGTGGCACAGTGGTTGAGAGTCCGCCTGCCAATGCAGGGGACACGGGTTCGTGCCCTGGTCCGGGAAGATCCCACATGCCGCGGAGGGGCTGCGCCCGTGAGCCATGGCCGCTGGGCCTGCGCATCCGGAGCCTGTGCTCCACAACGGGAGAGGCCACAACAGTGAAAGGCCCACGTACCGCAAAAAAACAAAACAAAACAACAACAAAAAATGCCTGATCGCATGATGCGGTACGTGGGCCTCTCACTGTTGTGGCCTTTCCCGTTGCGGAGCACAGGCTCCGGACGCGCAGGCTCAGCGGCCATGGCTCACGGGCCCAGCCGCTCCGTGGCACGTGGGATCCTCCCGGACCGGGGCACGAACCTGTTTCACCTGCATCAGCAGGCGGACTCTCAACCACTGCGCCACCAGGGAAGCCCAAAACTGAGTTTTTTTAAGGAATTTTATCATGGAACTATAAAGGTCTGCAATATTTACTGTTGTAAAAGTATGACTTTTTAAAAATAAATTTATTTATTTTTGGCTGCGTTGGTCCTTTGTTGCCGCGCACGGGTTTTCTCTAGTTGTGGCAAGCAGGGGCTACTCTTCCTCGTGGTGTGTGGGCTTCTCATTGCAGTGGCTTCTCTTGTTGCGGAGCACAGGCTCTAGGTGTGCATGCTTCAGTAGTTGTGGCACGTGGGTTCAGTAGTTGTGGCTCGCGAGCTCTAGAGCACAGGCTCAGTAGTTGTGGCGCACAGGCTTAGTTGCTCCGTGGCATGTGGGATCTTCCTGGACCAGGGCTCAAACCTGTGTCCCCTGCATTGGCAGGCAGATTCTTAACCACTGCACCACCAGGGAAGTCCAAAGTATGACTTTTTTTTAAATTAGCATTTTTCAACTTTATTTTTCTATTTTTATTTGAGCATTTTTTCCACTCATCCAAGTAGGAAGGGCTGAGCCTGCTCTTTATGAAATAAAATGGGCATTTTGCATAATATTTTATTGTGTTTCAAGACAAAGACTCTATCTCTCAGGTTAATAATTTAATTCAGCTTTAAAAATGATTTTAAATATGTAATTTATTTATTTATTTTTTGCGGTACGCGGGCCTCTCACTGCTGTGGCCTCTCCCGCCGCGGAGCACAGGCTCCGGACACGCAGGCCCAGGGTCCATGGCTCACAGGCCCAGCCTCTCCGCGGCATTTGGGATCTTCCCGGACCGGGGCACGAACCCGTGTCCCCTGCATCGGCAGGCGGACTCTCAACCACTGCACCACCAGGGAAGCCCTGTAATTTATTTATTTTATTTTATTTTTATTAGTTTTTTATATCAATATGGGTTGTCTTTTTTCATGTCATAGCAAATGGACATATATACACTACCAAATGTAAAACCGATAGCTAGTGGGAAGCAGCCACACAGCACAGGGAGATCACCCCGGTGCTTTGTGACCACCTAGAGGGCTGGGATAGGGAGGCTGGGAGGGAGGGAGATGCAAGAGGGAAGAGATATGGGGACATATGTATATGTATAGCTGATTCACTTTGCTATATAACAGAAACTAACACACCATTGTAAAGCAATTATACTCCAATAAAGATGTTAATAAAAAGATACCTATTTGAAATTAATTAGAGGAAACATCTTTTTTTACTGGATATAACATTGTATTGGTTTAAGGTATACAACATAATGATTTTGATAAATGTATATTTTGCAAAATGATTACAAGTTATTATAATAGGTATGATTTTATATAAAATATATAAAGTATATATTAAATATATATTTATTGAATTAAGAACAATGGATAAGTTAATAGATTTTAGTATTTCAACTTTTATCAGTGATTGCCATGATTATTCTGGGGAGAATACCTTATAATATTGTCCTCTCAAACTGACAGATGGAGCTTATTCCACTGGAAATATTAAATTGAGGAGTATATCACAGGGCAATTAAGTTCTGCCTTTTACTGATCACTGTTTACATTTGTTTCTGATTTCCCTCTACTTAAGCCTCCCTGACTATTTATAGCTTTCTCTCACTCTCTGCCTCCCCTTTCTTTATGCCTATGCGTGCCACATATTTCATTATCTATATCAGATTTTCTGAAATCCCCATTTTTATTAGTCAACATCCTCTATAACTGCCTTTTCTTTTCTTTTTCCACACTCCTCCTGTCCGATATGTTTATTTTATATCCATTGTATGTTTGTAAAGGAAAAATATACAGAAGGACAGAATAATAACTCACATTTTCTTGCCCTCAATGAAATATCCAATAATCTATTTACCATGTAGGCAGGGAATGTCAATTCTTTATACAGTTACGTAGCATATTTTCTGCTTTAGTTCTTTATATATCAAGGACCACCATCAGTGGTGGAAACAATGACACAGGTATAAATGCCAGGACTTACCTGAGGTCTTGGGAAGGTTCTGCTCTGATGTGAGGTGTTTCAACAGAGTGCCCGAACACTGCTCCTTCAGTGCCTGAGGATAACGTGAATCCAGGAGTCAGTATAAGCAAGTGTACAGATACACTGGTTTTCATTACTACTGTTATGTACCAAATATTCTCCTAAAAATGGGACAACTGAAAATAGGAGTACAGAAAATAAAAGAGAAAAATTGGAAAAGGAGTTTGTAAGTGAATTTGAGGGAGGGCTAGGTCGCAATATTCAGTTCTTTCTACAAGCAGCAAAGCTTGAATGAAAATGTGGAGAGTGAGCTCTGATGTAGTATAGTATTGTTTCAAGACATAGGTCCATAGGGCAGTTAGCAATTTGCCCACAAGCAGCACTAGCCTTTAGTTAGAGTGATCATCGAACTACAGAGAACAGGGCACCTTACTTTGACCTTTCTGGAATTAAGGCTCAATCTAAAACCATGAACGGCTTGAGTTCATTAGAGTGGACTTCACCTGGGATCATAGTTATCTGAAGAGGTGATGTGCTCAGGTAGTTGAATGATACTCTATCTAAACTTTCATTTATTGACTCCATTGGATTTTCCAGGTTGACAGAGCTTTTTCTAATTTAACTGAGCAAAATAAAATGATTTCCCTTTCCCAAAATCAAATGCAAAAACACTCGTTAAAGATGATGAAAAAACAGCCTTCTTTTTTTTTTCTTTTGTAATTTTCCATAAATGAGATCATTCCCTTCAGAATAAACTTTATTTTCTTTTGGTTTAATCATCTTCAAACATCTCGGTGTAACAATGTCATGGCTGCTCCATCAATGGCCCCAAGAGTAGCTCAACAATACAATGCAAGTAAAAAATACAAATTTTACACCTACGAAGTGAAGCTTCTTCTACTTATCATGAAGAACAATATTAAATATATTGATTCAATAAGCAATGAAAAAATTGCCACTAGGAAATTAGAGCTAACATTTAAATTCCTTAAACGTAAGTGTATATGTAGGG
>NW_006777082.1:1792246-1799875 GCF_000442215.2 Lipotes vexillifer | reverse complement strand
GGGAAATATACTAGAATCCCCAGAGGACTCCTCTATAGCAAACAGCAATGCAGATTTTAATCTTGAATCACAGAGGAAGAGGTTTTTTTCAGTCTGTAACATCTATATTATGGTTCTAAGGGTAAGTGTACAAGGTTCTGCTCCAGTAAATTCCTTAGATTGCAGATTTCAGTTTATAAGCTAAAAGCTATCCACATTTGTTGACCTCTTAATGGATTTTATTAGTTGCTGGTGACTTTTTTGTTTGTTTGTTTGTTTTGTTTTTTCCTAGAGAGGATATGTAAGGCATATACTGTTTATTTATTTAACTGTTTTCACAAATTTAGAGCAATTATTTCTTTAAGGAGTTTGCTCTTTCGGTATTTTAAAAAATATTTTATTTCTGTGAGTGGACAATTTTTAGAAATAGGTCTTTGAAAGTAAAGTAACAGTTTTAGATAAAACTCTGATTTTGTGACTGTGGAGGGGCTGGCATTTGAAACAACATTCTAAGGCACAAATTTCTAAGTCTCAAGGAGAGACCCCTTTGGCATTTTAAAATAAGATATAATTTCCAAGTGGGATAGCTATCCATAGGCAAAGTTCACAAGTTAATTTCTACTATTTTATAATTTTGAAAACTTCCCAGACAAGATGCCAGAAATATAATTAAAGAACAGTAGCAATATTTATTCTAAAACACATAATGGCACATATAGTATATAATAACTTAGTACAGAATATGTCAATGAAAGTGAAAGTAGAATGTTATCAAAAGTTTAATTTTACAATGAGGATGAAAGACTGATAAAGGTGTTGATTCTAAGTGTCAATATAGAAAACTATTGATAAAAAAAAGATACTTGAAGAAATAAATGTATAATCATACCACCTAAGGGGCTACATTGAAAACTGCATAAAATATCATAAATAATTAACTAACTATAGACTTCCAGATAATGAGAAAATTAATCTCATCCTCTCACTTTTTGTTCCAAAATGAGCCAAAAGGGCAACAATTAATAAGCAACAATGATAATCTTAAAAGGAAATCAGTGAGGAAAAATAAAAGCCGTCTGAGCCAGAAACAAACTCTCACAGCATAAAAAATAAAATATATAAATATATATTTCGCATGAATGGGAAAATTTTACAAACATCAGACTATTGGTAGGGTTGCTAGACTTAGCAATTAAAAATATTGGACACAATTAATTTTGAAGTTCAGTTAAACACAAAATCATATTTTAGTATAAGTATGCAATACTTGCAGAGGATATACTTATACTAAAAATCATTTGTTGTTTGTCTGAAATTCAAAATTAACTGGGCATCATATATTTTACCTGATATATCTAACCATTAGTCAACATTTATTTGGAACAAAAAGTAAAGATCTGCTTTATCCTCATTTCAGGAAAAAAAAAAAAATGTGTGATGAATTCTCACATCTTAAGTTATAGAAACCATGGAAACCAAAAAGCAAGAGGGACAGAAAAAGGAACATAATATAGACATTTATTAATATGTATATTTAAACTTGTTGACTAAATAAATATTTATTGTTTATTGCTTTTGAAAAGGACTGTTCAAAAGGGCACAATGTCAGTTTTGCTTGATTGTATAGATGCTAAAGGATATTTCAGATAATTTAAAGTGATGATATGTTATAAGATATAGAGAAACATAGACTGTTAACTCTTGTCATGGTCAGGAAAAATGATGCAGGCAAACCTCATGGTCAAAAAATACTGGATCTCATTCATAGGATAATTTCTAGCCTTTAAACAAAAGAATAAGAATGGCATATTTTTTGTTAGAAAGAAGAAAGAGTATATATGAACTGTGGTCCTACTTTATACTTAAAAACAGTTTTAGCCATACGCTAGGATGCTACTCTTTACAAATGCCTAACATAAAATAATCTCACCCAATTAAAAACATTATTAAAAATAAATTTATGTATCCCTCCTAGTATGGCTATCTATAATCTAAATGCTACACTCTAAGTTACTCATTATCAACCCATTGGCCTCCACATATCCTTTGGGAAGGCATTTGCTTCAGAAGGCAGGACAAGAAAAGGAAACCAAAAATTCCTGGTATTCCCAGGTCCTCAACTTCATAGTAACTGAAAAAAAATTCTGTGAGATATAGCATCTCTCCAGCCACCAGCTTCATGAATTCTACTGTGGTTAATTTCAGATACTATTTTATGGGGTTATTGGGTTTGTGTAGAAGAACCTGTGATCAGTAATATATATACAAGCAAGAGGCAAAAATACCTCTATGCTTTGAAATATTAGTTTTATATAAATTATCTAATTTTTTCTCATCAACATTTTTAATATACCTAGATAATAGACTGTTTACACTTGAAAAATGAGGATGCTCTAATCAGAGAAATTAAATACTTTATTGATGAGGCTAGAATCTTAGAGTTCAGGTTTTCTTATGGATACAATATGAACTTTGAAATTAGCCATTTTGGGAAGCAATGCCAGCTGCTTCGTTCCATCTAAGTGACCTTGAGCGAGTTATTTAATCTCTCCAAACTTCAATTTCCATTGATACAAATACATATAGTAATGCCAACCTTGCAGTTTGGGTTAGGTTTTAATTAAATAGGATACTTGGTTCACTGTAAGAATTCAGTATTCCTTAATTCCCTCTCTCTATCAATTTCCTTTATGAAAGTCAGCCACAGAAGATGTACACGTTATATCTGTAGAGTTAATGTCCCAGCATGGGTCTACTCATTAATATGTGAAATCTCTATTCCCAAAATGTCATAGCTTCAAGTAACATAGTCTCATGCTGAATTTTGAAATCTGAAATTTAGACACTGAAAAGATATTCTTTTTTTTTTTTTTTGTGGTACGCGGGCCTCTCACTGCTGTGGCCTCTCCCGTTGCCGAGCATAGGCTCCGGACGCGCAGGCTCAGCGGCCATGGCTCACGGGCCCATCCGCTCCGCGGCATGTGGGATCTTCCCGGACCGGGGCACGAACCCGTGTCCCCTGCATCGGCAGGCGGACTCTCAACCACTGCACCACCAGGGAAGCCCGATATTCTTGAATGTTAAATATTAAATGCATTTTATTAATCAAAACTCTCTTCACTAAATCAAGGAATTTTCTAATGCAGGCGCTTAGGTACCAGATAAGATCAATCAATGCTCAAATAAGCTCTGAGAACAAAGTTTCTTCTAAAAAAATGTCCAGCATTATCCTACTTTTAATTGAACTTCATTATAATATTTAAAAAATTGAGGGAACATGAAAACAAAAATGCATAGTAGAGCCTTTAGTAACTAAAGTGGATGGATGATGATTTTTTTCATGTTTTACACTTACTAGTTCTTTGTGCAGGATATAATAGAAATGATATCATTTGAATAATTGGAGTAGGTAAAACAGTCATTAACTCTACCAGGGTTTTAGTTTCCATTCAAAAATCAAAGGAAAAGTTAAAGAAAGATAGTACAGGGCATCATTCCTTAGAATATTTCTCTTCTCAAAGTGAAATTTTAGTCATGAATTGGTAAGAATTCCAACCTAAAAGCTTAAGGTAGAGGAATCTGAGTAATGTCAACCATACCACCTCTCTTATCTAATCCAAGGAATTGTTAGGAGACTTAAATAATCAAAAAGTTAATTAACCGTAGACAGCATTTTAAATTGCTATATTAGAATAGGGCTGAAGTCTAGGGTGAATTCATGTAGATTTCAGGGACAAAAATATTCGTGTTTATTCATTATCTTCAAGTTTGATCCTGTGCTATTAAATGCATATAAATTACTTGGTTAATTAAATTGAAAGACACTTTACAATATTTTCTTTTTAATTATTATTCTATTTGAGATCAGGAGCTTTTTCACTCCTGTAGTTCCACTTCCTAGCACTTTATCTAGTAATAATATAGACATTCATTAGTATGTCTCTCTGAAGTTGTTGAATAAATAAATGTTTTCTTTGGTTTGGAAGTAAGATGAAGAACACAGCAGCAGAAAGCTGACTAGAAGGACAGCAGTCCTCACTAGGGCCTCCATATGCTGCTCGAAAGGCTTTAATGGAGGAGGCTAAGGTCTGGCACAGAGTGCTTGCTGTTCTGGAAAGCCAGAAAGAAAAATAAAAAAGAGAAAAGCCAGGTGGATTGGGAACAAAGGAATGAAGAAAGACTGGGGCACTCTGTGGGAAAAGAAGCTAAAGAGGAGTAGAAACAATGTTGAGTTTAATTCTATTGTTATTTGTCTTGATGTTTGCCAATGACATCTCCTAGTGCTTTCAGTTTTTCAAGAAAATCTACCATGATCTTTGTATTTTTTGAGATTTTTTTTGGAGAGGGACAAAGAAGGGAATGAATGTCACACCCAGCTCTATATGGGACAGAAGAAATAATAGGAGGCATGAGGCAAAGGATGTTAAGAGAGCATGAGTATCTGTCCGCCTGCCCTCTTCCCCTGACAATTAATGGGAACTTAGGCAGCATTTTAAATTCCTGCACCAGGATAGGGATGAGGTTCAGGGTAAGTTCATCTAGATCTTAAGGGCCAGAAGGATTCTTATTTATTCATTATCTTCAAATTTAAACTTATGCTACTGAATGTTTCAATATTCTTTGGAAGTCTTCACACTTTGCTTCCTTTTTTCTTTATTTGAATCTCTTCCCCCCAGATCTAAATTGGTAGAGTAAAAGATTGGACAGGGAACAGTTTCATTTTATTCCCAAATCTGCCTCTAATTCATTCTTTGATCTTTGACAAGTATTTAAAGCCGCCCCTCCATTGCTATTTGTAAAATTAAGCTCTAAATAACATGATCTCTAAGGTATCTTCAATTTCTAACTGTCACAAGTTACATAATTTTTTATGACATGTCGAAACCTGTATACCTCTTCTCATTTCTCCTTAAATACAAGTGGAAATAAGTTTGCCTCTGCAAATCAACAGAAAAATTATTTGGGGGAAGGGATGGAATAATCATATTGGAAAAAGTAAATTATTAACTATCTTATCTTTTACTCCGTTAAAATGAGTTCCTCTGAATCCTGAAAGCATCATTACCCTTTAAAAGGAGAAATGTCAACCCATTTCAACATACATCTCTTACTTGTGTTATTTTAAGAGTCTAAATGGTGTTCCTGCTTCCAGCTAACTGCACAAAATACCACCTATACATTGCTATATTAATCTTACCAAACCTCTTGATATCTCACCTGTACAAAAACATGTAATTATTTTCTTGTATAATGCTTTTGCCCACTATTCAAGACTACTGCTTGAATGCAAAATCCATTCATTCAGACTTATTTTCCTCTACTTATCTATAAATCTATTTACTAATTTTCTCACCTGTTAAGGTAAATACAATCTGTTCATTCTCTGACTATATTTGGGGTTTACTACCTATAGCACTCATTGAGAAGCTACCATATCTATTCTGAAATTTTACATACTAAATTATATATTACTCCCCCTCTAGGCTAAAAAAATATATATATATCAAAGACGTTCCTTATATCCCATTGTATTCTTGTGAGCAACATGGTATCTTACATATGTGAGGTAATTAATAAATATTGGTAAGGATCAATATTTCAAGGACTTTCTTCTTGAAAGCTTTTTCCCCTGTTTTTAACCCTCCTAGTTTGATTAATGCTACAATCATGCCCTAAAGACTCAAGTCAGAAATGAGGAAATATACTGAGATGCCCTTTCTTGTTCAGCTTCCCTATTAGTTTACTTCTTTTTACAACTTCAGTATCACTTATATTTTCTCCCAGTTAATCCTCGATACCACAGCCAACTAATGTTCTGAAATTCAAAGCTGACTGTGTAATTCTCACTTAAAATGCTTCTGGAATCCAAAAGTCTGTAGAATTCAAACACAAATTCCTTAGTAGGACTTACCTGTTAGCAGTTTTCTGCATTTTATACTCCAGTGACAATAAAACTTTTGCAGATTTTGAAATGTTTATAAACTGTTAAGAGTACCACTTCCTCCCGACATACCTCTCTTGCCCCTTTAATGGTCATTTCTACTCATTTTCAGGATCTGATTCTAAATGATTCTCTCTGTGAAACATTTCCTGTGTCCTTCCTGCTTTTCCTCTTTCTGCTCAGCTTCCCCAGCTCCTTGTGAAAATTACTATACACAGCAGTTATACTGCTTTGCAATTCACGTTAAACTTCTACCCAGTAATTTATGAGTTCCTTGAACTCAAGGACTTTGTCTTAATAAATTTTGTATGCCTAGTACTGATCTTGAATTCTGATATACAGTTAAGGATCAGTAAATGAAAGAAAGAATGGGAATGAAAAAATTAATAAAAGTGTGAATAAATTAAAAATTATTCTGCAGTATTTTATGATTGATATGTAAAACTTGCTAAGTTTCTGTTTCCCAGTATATTTCTTCATTTAATACTTCAAAACAAATCAGGTTATTAATATCCTGAGGTGATGATCTGAATTTATTAAAACTGTTATTATGAGCCTATTCAATGTTAATTTTTCTAGTAAAACAGGGAAACAGTATTGTTAAATTGTCTCTCTGAAACAGAAACAAACCCCTACCGTGTTGTTCATTTGAAAGCAGAGAATAAGCTGCCAATATTTCTGAAAATAAATTATTTCAAGATCTGTTTTTACTTTTCAGTCAGCATTTTTCATAATTTAAAAAATATTTACTCTCAGGTGCCAAATCATGTCCTCTTTTCAACTTTTTAAGGTTTTCAGAAGATAAAAAGAGATCATGGAAAAGATACTTAGATGATCAGATTGAAAATACGTTAGAATAAAGCTATTTTCCTCAAGATGAAATATATTCAAAAATGAAATGTTTTATCACTAATAAAGAAAATTAAACTTAAATATATCAATATTTGAAATTACACAGAGACCCTTCTTGCTCATATTTTATAACCTTCAAGTAGCTTGTATTTTTCTAGCATTTATCTCTGATTTTGGGGGGGGGGGAAGCTCTTCTTTTGTTAATTCTTTCTATTCCTTTTCATGAAGCAAAAAATAACTGAAATTTAAAAGTGTGTGGAGAAAACAAAAAAGAAAAAAAATGTTCAAATTGAATGATACTTGATGGAAACTACATCTAGGAAAAAGATATAGAAATAATCCCTCTTTCAAATTTCCACCTTCGGAAAAGAATATCAGAAGGTCAAGCAGAGCTTTCATCATTCACTCTTAGGATATATATTTTCAGAAAATAATAAGTAATTCCAAGGTCTATAATTACTGAGGTTGTCATTTTGCCCTTTACCTTAAAAACCACTAAAGGAATAAGAAGCAATACACACCTGAGACATTTCAAAAATCTTAAATGAACAAGTGTTACCAACAGCATACCTTTAGCAAACACAATCATAAGATTCGTTTGTTATGGATTTATCAAACGGCAGCTACATTTGAATTGATTGATCACTCCATTGTGCACATTCTAACAGAAATTGAAACATAAAAATGTGAAATAACTTGATAACAAATGAACTACCTATACTTTTTTTTATTTTGGAAAACATTTCATAAAAAATCAGTTCATGATGTGATTTGGAAAATTAGTAAAACAAGATCTCTACGTGAATTACCTTTTTACTGCATTTAAGTTATCTTTGCAAGCTTTTTTTTTTTTTTTT